>NW_027069859.1:280367-447964 GCF_002906115.3 Quercus suber | reverse complement strand
TGATGAAGTGTGACTTCGTCAGCCAATAAATGCAATCAGAGACGAACTGAAACCTCGTCCTTGATCTCTCCTGATGGATGGTCACCGGTGTGGTGCCTGCCACAACGTCTCCGATGCTAAAGTCAGTGTCGAGAATTATATGAGAGCAAAACAAACACACAGCATCAATGTAAAAGAAATGTTCATACCTCTCCCGTTGGGGGATGTGAAGGATTTATATATGTTGTTGTAGATTCTAGCCGTTGGGTGATTTATGGTGCTTTAACTTCTCTCTGCATAACGCCTGTTGGCATTATTAAGTGGCTTTAAGTTGCCCCCAACGGTCTATTCGTCTGGATGTGTAACCGCCCCTTATCATTTACTGATGGTAAGGATGGAGGGGATACCCTCGTCAATGACGTGTGTTCTCGTCACTATCGATCTTCCTCGTCGTCGGCCTTACCTCTTGCAGGATCTATTTCGTCAGTCCCATCAGTTGCCCCCGGATTCCATGGTCGTCATGACGCGTCGTGTTGACCGAGGAATGTGAAAGGTTTCTGGGCAGCAGGCGGTTGGGTTTCTGAGCCGCATTTAATGTGCTGCGGCGGTTCCTTTTGAGTTGTGGCCCACGTGGCGCCTTTTGGTTGGAGGAGTTAAGACTGCATATGATGAGCCTCCTTGATTTTCCCGCCGGTTTTTCAGCTTCCCAACATTTGGTTTTTAAACTTCTCCTTTCCCCTTCATTTTCTTTTCACTTTTTCGAGAAACTCCCTTTCTACATTGCTCTGGGTTCTTCTTCTCCCCAGCGATTTCTGCGCAGCGCCATAGTTGTCTTCTCCGAGGTAAGCTTTTTTTCTTTCTTTGGCTTTCTTTTTCCCTTGATCTCTTTGGTTGTTGTCAATTTCTGATTTTTTTTTTTTTTACTTTTTTCCTTGCTGGTTGCTTCTTTGTTTCTCTTCTTCTTTGGTTTTGGGGCGCTTTAGACCTCCTATTTCCTAGCTTTCCATGTGCAGTAGCCTTAAGGTTAGGTTGGAGTGCCCTTCAATTTCATTCTTGTTTGCTCGATTAGGGGGGTTTTAGGGACTTTCCCTCACTTAGAAAACTTTATTTACGAGGGAATAGTTTGGCGTTGTGTTGGCTGATTTATTGCCAATCCTTCACCAATCTATTGAGTGGTTTGAAGAATTAGTGACGGGGAGGACGATGTCAGAAGTTAGGTCTAGTGAGCTTGATACTGGGCTGTCGTCTAGCGGCGGCCTAGCAGAAAGGGATACGGCTGTCTCCGTCCCTCGTGAGGTTAGGGCTTTCCATGCCCTGGAGGAAAGGTGTGGATTGGACGATGATACCCTTAGAAGATTTCGGATAGATTCCAATTCCCAGACCGAGTTAGGGTTCGTCTGCCTAATGAGGAGGAACGGGCTTGCCACTTCTTCCCAGGCGAGGTGTGCTTCTATGAGTCCGCCTTCGTCTGTGGGTTGAGGTTTCCCGTCCATCCTGTCGTGATGGAGTTGCTAGATCAGTTTGGCATTGCTCCCGGGCAACTCATGCCAAATTCGTGGAGAATACTGGTTAGTTGTATGGGCATATGGCTGGCTGCCCTGGACGGAGACATGCTTAGGGTAGATGAGTTTAATTATTTGTATCGTTTGAAAGCATCGAAAGAGCACGGGTACTATGAACTGGTGCCATGGGAGAGGAGTACTAGGATCGTGAAGAAGTTACCCTCGTCCTTTAGATACTGGAAGTCCAGGTTTTTCTTTGTATCTGGGGACGATTTCGAAACCCCTTCGGGCGAGGTTTGGGGTGATCTCCCGAGATTGCATCGTCGGTGGGGAACCCCGACTCTAGGTGCGTAATATTCCCTTTGATATACTTATCCTCCTCGTCTATGTCTTTATCGTCGCTGAATATTTCGCCCTTTTTTGTGTAGTTAAGAGACGACCCAAATTGAAGAGCAGGTAAGGAGCCGAGTTCAGAAGGCGATCGAATACGCACAGACGATCGAAAACTGGGACGACTTGGTTGATCCAAGAACACTCGCATTCTATTGCCTGGGGCCAGATCCGTCGGACTTTGTTTTGCGCAACATTGAAATTGAGGGGAAGAAGAGTAAGTATTGAGTTCGTCGGTATCACGCAGCAGTTTTTTTTTTTTTTTTTTTTTTAACAAGTGTTTTCTTCTCTGCAGAGATGACGACAAAATTTAACAAGGAGTTGTATGCTAAGATGAGATCCAAGAAAGTGAGCCTCTGTCCAATTTAGGAAAAAAGGCCGTGCGTGTCACCGGGAAGAGCAGTTCGGCGCTTCCTATTTCTCTGCCAGCCCAGTCGCGTCGGGGGTCGTGACGACGAGGACTGCTTCTCCTACTACCTCGTTGGAGGAGATTGAGGTTACCCCGGCTTCAAAAAGGTCGAGGTTAACCGAGAAGGAGAAGGAGAAGGAGAAGAGTGTGCCTCGTCCATCTACTCTCTGGACTGACGAGAGGCTGGCCGTGGATAGGGCCCACGAGGTGGTGACCGCTGCAGATTTGAAAGTTTTGTCAGGTGTCCCATTTAATGACGTGGCGGCTCGACACGTCCATAAGCTCGTGCAGGTAAACTTGTTTGTTGTTCATTCCTTTCTTCTCTTCTTTGCATCAATTCTTTTTGTTGACGACCATGAACGTTTTTCTTCAGGTACTGGGTGAGAGTATGCACATAGCTTCTGAATATCTCACTCAGGAGACGAAGGTAGCGTCTTTAACGTCCAGGATGGAGACCCTGGAAGCGGAGAATTCCACGCTGCGGAAAAATCTCATTGAGTCTATGGGCGAGTCCGCTTCCTTGAAGGAGAAGTTGAAAACTCTGGAAGACGAGCTAAGGGTGGAGCGTCAATTGACGTTGGAGAAGGATGAGCAGCTTATAAGTACTAAGGAATCGTTGAAGACAATAGCTGCGAGGTCAATTGAAGCATTCCAGACGACGGAGGAGTATAGCACCGTCTTGTTCAGCTGGTACTTCAAAGGATTTGAGCTATTGAGGAGGTTTTTGCTGAAGCATCCTTCTGGGGTGGATATGGAGAAGCTGGACTTGGAGGAGGTCAATCAGGAAATGGCAGCTGACGAGCTGGCCAATCTTCTGCCATCGTGCCTTTTGCCCGTGAGGATGCTCCTGCTGATGACGCTCCAGCTACTGACGACACCCCAGCTGACGATGGTGCTGCCAATGCCTGACCTGATACTTAGGAAAACTTTTGTTGTGGAAATTTCTCACCCCCTTTTTTTTGTCTACTACTAGAAAGTCTATCTGACGAGTCAGCTGTTTTGGGTCCATCCCTACTGTGACTGTCAGCGTTACTATGCCCCTAGGATACACTCTATCACCGCTGAAGCTAACGAGCGGAGAATCGAATGGACGAAGTCTCTTGGATTCCAGCCTCAGCTGTTGGAATGCTGAAAAGTAAATGATATCAGCAGAGCTGCCATTGTCCACGAGGACCCTCTTTGTGTTGAACCCTTCTATAGTGAGATTTATAACCAAGGGATCATTGTGTGGCTGTTTTATCCCTTGGGAGTCACTTTCGTTGAAGGTCATATCTTGATCGGTTCGTCTCTGCTTTGGCAAGCGTGTCACGTGGACGCTATTCACTTGTCGTTGACGTGTTTTCTTGAGTGACTTGAACGAGCCCCCAGTGGTAGGCCTCCCGGCGATCGTCTGTATTTCCCCGACTACGTTTTGAGGGGGTTGTGACTGACGGACGTCGTTCCGGGAGGAGGGCCCCTGTTGGTGTTTGTTTTCTTCTCGGAATTTGCTGTGTTCCCCCTTCTTTACAAATTTCTGCAATTTTCCCCTCCGTATCAATTCTTCTATCTGTTCTTTAAGATCCCTACAATCTTCAGTGTAGTGGCCGTGATCTTTGTGGAATCGAAAATATTTACTTTTGTCGCGGACGTTGGGAGATGAGTGTAGTGGTCGTGGCCACTTAAGATAATGCTCGTCCTTAATCTGTGCCAAAATTTTGTCAACAGGCATAACGAGAGGGGTGAATTTTACCGTCCGTGGACTTTTGTCGTCATTCCTTTTGACTCCGTCATTGATTCGACGTTCTGGACGATCGCGCTTCTGCCCTCTGCGATCATCTTCTTTTCTTCCTTTGTCCCCTGGTCTGTCCTCGTCCTTGATAGCAGCCAATGCGTCTTCAGCGTTCATGTACTTCTGTGCCTTGAGGAGCATTTCAGCCATCGTCTTTGGGGGGTTCTTCGCGAGTGAGCTGACCAGATCCCTAGACCTCAGCCCTGCCTTGAAGGTCGTCAGTTGTACCATATCGTCGGCTTCGTCCACCTCCAGCGTTTCCCTCGTGAAACGTTGTACATATGACCTCAAGGTTTCTTTTTCGCCCTGCCTGACGGTAAGCAAATGGTCAGCGGTCCTCTTTGGTCGTTGTCCTCCAATGAAGTGCCGTAGGAAAGCGTTGCTCAACTGGTCGAACGTATTGATTGACGATGTTGGCAACTTCGTGAACCACTCTCGGGCTGCCCCCTTGAGTGTAGTAGGGAAGGAGCGACATAAGATTTCATCTGGGGGCTGCTGTAGTCCCAGGGTCGTCTTGAAGGTGTTCAGATGATCTTGAGGGTCCTTCAGCCCGTCGAAGGACTCGAGCTGAGGTAACCGAAATTTCGACGGCACTGGGCAGTCGAGAACCGCTGTTGTGAACGGTGAATCTGTCGCCCGGACCATCCGATCCACACTCCGCTCTGTCTTCTCTTTGATGGCGTTTCTTAGTTCGTCCATCTCCTTCCTCATCTCCCTAAGAATATCTAAATTTTGCTCGACGGGAGTATTAGGCCTTCGATGGTCACTTCTTCTGTTGCTATCCCCCTCATCTTCCTGATTTCCCTTCGAACGATTGTCCTCTTGCTGAAGCCGTAACCTCAATTCTTGGTTTTGCTTAGTTAGTTCTTCGACGGTGGCTGCAAGGGCTTGAACTTGCTGAGCTAGGGTTGCAGTGTCTTGGTTAGACTCCATCTTGAAAAGAACAAGGATAGGGAACCACTGTTTTAGGTCTGAACACGAAAATAATGATCCCCACAGACGGCGCCAAACTGATGAAGTGTGACTTCGTCAGCCAATAAATGCAATCAGAGACGAACTGAAACCTCGTCCTTGATCTCTCCTGATGGATGGTCACCGGTGTGGTGCCTGCCACAACGTCTCCGATGCTAAAGTCAGTGTCGAGAATTATATGAGAGCAAAACAAACACACAGCATCAATGTAAAAGAAATGTTCATACCTCTCCCGTTGGGGGATGTAAAGGATTTATATATGTTGTTGTAGATTCTAGCCGTTGGGTGATTTATGGTGCTTTAACTTCTCTCTGCATAACGCCTGCTGGCATTATTAAGTGGCTTTAAGTTGCCCCCAACGGTCTATTCGTCTGGATGTGTAACCGCCCCTTATCATTTACTGATGGTAATGATGGAGGGGATACCCTCGTCAATGACTTGTGTTCTCGTCACTATCGATCTTCCTCGTCGTCGGCTTTACCTCTTGCAGGATCTATTTCGTCAGTCCCATCAATAGTTGTATTAGAAATACTCTATAATGTCATTTATTTAGAGAAAAGTAAAGATTAGCCAAACGAAAATAATCAAATGGGTGACAAATTTTAGTCTTTGCAATTTTATTTTAATTATTATTATCATTTTATAACAATGCATATATAGTAATTTAATTCTTAGATTTTGCTAATAATTGTTTATTTGATAATATGTTTTGGGTGGACAAAATTACAATTTCTGCAAAGAAAATAACCTTAATAGATAATTAACAAAAAAATTGTTTTCCTAATTTTCTTAATTGGTCAAATTAATCATTTTTAAGTTTTATTAATTTTTTTAGTTACATTTTTCGATGTTTTGGATTATAGGCAGAAAAAATACGGTTTGAGAAAGTTTGTTTAAAACTAAAAGAATAATTTTCAAATTTTATATTCTTTTTAATGATTCACAAAATGTTATAAATTACTTTTATTAAAAGATAAATATTTTCGTTAACTTGCTTTTTGAATATTTTTGTATTGTTTTCATTATGATACAACAAAATTTATATTTATGATTGTTCTTATATTACATTTATGATTGTTCTCATAATAAATAAAAATATGATTACGAAATACATTACTTTTTATTAAATTAGTTTAAATTTAAAAAAAATATTTAATAAAACAACCATAAAAATAATTATTACGCGTAATGCGCAGATTCACATCTAGTAGACTCTAATTAAAAAGAAAAAGAAAAAGAAAACTTTAGTTAAACCAACCAATCAGGACCACACAAATAGTGACCTCCAATAATGATCTATCGAGCAAATTTAATATGAATTCAGGAAGAAAAAAGTGTGAAACCCAAAGTTGAAAGTCGAAATGTTTTTGTTTTTGGGAAATGTTAACAAGCACCACCTGCTTGTTGAAATTTTCTTTTTTGGGTCTTACTTTAAAAAAAAAAAAATTGTCAAGAAAATGATCAAAAGAGATTAAAAAATTGTTAAAAGTTGCCTAAAAATCTGAAAATTGTCAAAATATATGTTGTTGTTAACAGGTATTTTACTGTGCTGTTAACACAGCCCTTTATTTTTTACCAAAATAAATGCTTGCCAGTTTCCTTTCCTAGTTTTTTTCATTCGTCAGAAAACAAAAAGTTTCCCAGAGCCCTTTTTGAAACCACGGACACCTTTACACTGTTTTCTGAGCAAGTTCTACGAAATTTCTGCTAATTTCCCATCGTGCTTTGCTTTACTGGTGGGAAAAAAGCTTCCCATTTCCCATTTGACTGCCTTTTGCTTCACAGATTGAGAGGACCTCCAGCCGCCTTTCTAAACCTACGTAGTGTTTGGGTAAACAGTGATTTTTAATTTTTATCTATTTATTTTTTAAAATATATATTTTATTATTTCTTGGCAAAAATAGCTAAATATTACTATTTTTTTTAAAAAATAGCCAAATATCATTATTTTTGAAAATGATTAGTTTGAGAGAAACTCGAGTTTGTGAAACTCAATTTTGACTTAGAATTCGAGTTTACAAAAATTGAGTATTTTAAAAAAATTCACTTAGAACTCGAGTTTATGAAACTTGAGTTCTTTTTGCCTCTATTTTTTATGTGACCTTGACAAAAGAAAGAAAAAAGAAAAATTTATTCAATTTAAATATTGCTTATTTTGTTAAAAATTAAAAATATTATAATAAAATAATTTTTAAATATATAAATAGTATAGTGATATTTATTTTTAATATTTTTTTGATTAAAGTACTAGTAGAGATGTAAATAGTACACAAAATTCACTTAAGAATGCATATTTTCTTTGAAACGCTCTTTAAAAAAAAAAAAAAAGTCAAATAATTTTTAAATGTGTGAATAGTATCGTGAAACCCATTTTTAATGAAAAAGTTGCTGAAAAGTGAAAATTGTGGGTTCATGAACAGTGCACAAATGTACTGTTCATTGACAAAAGTCAACTAGTGCAGTTACTGTTCATTGAACAGTAGCCGCACAGTACCGTAAACCGTGCATTTACAGTTGAAAAGGTGAATTTATACGGCTGAAAGCAAAAAAAAAAAAAAAAAAAATGCAAACGCAAATCGTAAACGCTGAGGCCAAACGGTCTCAAAATCATCACTATCCAAACGCACAATCGTGTGGCGAAATATTCATTGAATATGCAGAGTGGATCCACATAGACATGTGTCCTTCTGACACAACCCTTTCAGAAGAGGACCCCCCCTACATGCATAAAGTTGTGGAATTACTGTACCCCTATGAATATGATGGACACATCCGCCCAATGTTCAACGTTATCTTTCTGTTTTTAGTGGGTTGGTTAAGAAGTTTAAGTAATGTTGTTTGTAATTTTTAGAAATATATGTGAGTAAAAATGTGTATGATATTATTTAAAAACTGAATATAAGGTGTTTAATATCTCTACCAAATACGGCCTAATGACTGAGAATTCATGTTCAATGTGTGGTACTTTTATAATACTAAATTTTCTTAAACTTGAGTTTTATTCTCGACCAGTAGGAAGACACTAATATGGTGGTAAAAAATTAATAATTTCAAAAAATAATGGTATTTAATTATTTTTATTATTATTATTTTTATCTCATTTAAATATATATTTTTTAATTTTTTATTATTCTTTTTTAATATTTTTTTATTTGTTTAAATTATTTTTTTCTAATATTCACTAATAATAATTAATTATTTAAATTTTTTATAAAAATATTATAAAAATATTGTGATATAATATTTCTACCTTCTTTCTTAATAATTTTTTTTTTTTTTTTTCATACGTTTCATCATCTCTATCTTCTTTTTTCTTTTTCTTTTTTCTCCTCCACACACGTACCACTCTTCTCCTTCGTATCTACTTTTTTGTTTCTTTCTCCACGCATGAATTCCCTTCTTCGTCTTCTCCTCCTCTTCTGTGCTTACCTTTTTGTTTTTATTTTCTTTCCTCTTCGGCTCACTTCACTCGCACACAGACGACCATGATCTTTTGACTTCTCCTCTATGTTTGCATTTTTGTTTTTTATTTTCTTTCTTCTTCATCTCACTTCACTCACACGCATAGCCGGCAGAGAGAGTTGGCCTTCGTCTATCTTTGTTTTCTGATGAGAAGAGAGAGAGTTTTTTCTGATGAGAAGTGAAAGAGAGAGCAAGGAAGAAAGAGAAAAAAAATTATTTTTTATTCAACCAGGTGATTATTTTAATAGATAAAATTTTTTGAAGGTGATATAGTAAACGCTACAGTTTTCTCTATTTCAAGATGTTGAAGTGGGCCGTGTGTGTGGCTTGAATTGCCACAAGCCCAAGTCAAGTAGTATTAGGAAACCAAATTCAACTAGGAATTTAATTCCCAGTACAGCCGGCCTATAATATATATATATATATATAGATATATTAAGGGTGTTGAATGGTAAGAGAGAATTAGAGAATTCCAATTAACCTAGTGAGCAGCCGCATGAGAGAAAAATAGAGAAAAGAGAGGCAGCCAGCTTCTATTCTTATTGTTTCTGTGAGAGAGTGCTAGGCTGTAATTGGGATTTGGGTTTCTTGAGAGTGTTATTGTGCACTATTGTATCTCCCTATTTTTTATAGTGAAATTTCTCCGTCGTCTCCGTGGAGGTAGGCAGTTTGCCGAACCACGTAAATTCTTGTGTTCTTTGTGTGTGCTTGTTATTTAATTTCCGCTTATTTACTGTTATTGATTGGAGTCCTGGGGTGCTATCTGCACAACACAAGAGAGATACTGTAGCAACTCCATTCCAAAATATAGTGATAGAGAAGCTGTTGGAGTGAATTTCTGGTGTGTTTGCTCTCCAAAATTGGCTTTAGAGAGCCTATTGGGGATGCTCTGACTCTTCTGCTCACCTCTCTCTTTGCAGTAAAAGAAAAAAAGATTGCATTTAGATAGGAGAACTGCTGATCTTTGTTGTCTTCTTGGCGTTATTTTAAGGGTTATATCTCCACTGTAATCAGTATCTTTGAAGGAATATCGGGTGCTCAAGCCCAGTACATTACCGTTTCAATCCAGGTATACTTTAACTTCTTTCTAGTGTCATTTGTTTTCCCAATAGTCTGTGTTCTAAAACTCATTGTACTTGTATGGATATTCTATATTATCGTGCATGTAAATTGGGATGGGATTTTTATTTTATTTTTAAAGCTAATCAGTAACAGATAAATATATAAAGCGGTTCCAATCACTAGTCATTAGCTTTACCTTTATGTACACTTCAGCTCCTTCTAAGTTTATATCCACTTTCTGGGCCACAGAAATTTAAGATTTTTCAACAACTCTCTTTGTGGCTACAAACTACAAAAGTAATTGGGTATGCAATGGGCTAAAGGGCCAGGAGAGGAGCTACTGAAGTGGTGTTGGTTAGGGTGGTGGGCCTTGTGGGTGTGGACTGTGGAGGTAGTAATGACTCTATTGTCCAACAATCCTTGGATCTGTTTAGAATTATCTTTGATTTACATTCTTCATCTCTCCCTTTTTCTTTTGCATTGTAGATCAGTAGATGTTATGTTTTCAAAAATTTAAAAAAAAAAAAAAAAAATCCATGTATCAATACTTATCAAAAGAAAAAAAGAAAAAAAACTACTCAGTAAGAATATTGATGTGCCCTGCCAACACTTAAAGGTACTAATTTTTAACAAATCAAAATTGGGAACTACAATGCTTTCTATCCATATATCTAATTTCATTTTGTACATGGAGAAAATGTTTGATGTCCATATTGGTACATATTGATATCATACAGGTACTTGCCAATGGAGATGTTAGAATCATTTCTTGAGCTTGGGAAAATAATATTGGCTCCGATTATTGAATATTATAATTATTACAGAGGTGCTGATGAACATTTGAAAAATCTAAAGAGAAAACGAGATGATTTAGAATGCAAAAGGTCGGACATAGAATTAGAAATGAGGGCAGAACTTGTTCCAGGAAAGAAACCAAAAAGAGAAGTTAAATCTTGGCTCCAAAAGGTAGAAACGATTAATGAGGAGATACAAAAGATTGAGCAAGAGGCTATCAGAGGGAAGTATCTCTCACGTATGCACTTTGGAAGAGTTGCTTGCAAGAAGATACAAGAGGTGACAGAATTAATTGATCAAAGTTGTGGTTTGGGTGATTTTTTGGTAATTGGTCCACCTGTAAGGAATGGAGATGAATTGCCAACAAGAGCATTAGTGGGAGAGAGTACAGCCAAAAGAACATTGGAAAAGATTTGGGAACACTTGTTAGATGAAGATTTTAGAATAATTGGTGTTTACGGTATGGGAGGAATTGGTAAAACAACTGTGATGAAAGAAATCAATAATCGCCTATTAAAAGAGAGAGACAAGTTCAATAATGTAATTTGGGTTACCGTATCAAAGGCATTCAATGTTATCAAACTACAAAATGACATTGCATGCCACTTGAATCTAGAGAATGAACTCTCAAAGTTCAAGGATGAAACAACGAGGGCAGGGAAGTTGTATGCAGAATTAAAAAAAAGGAAGAGGTATGTGCTAATCCTAGATGATATGTGGAAAGCATTTCCTTTGGAAATTGTAGGGATCCCGGAGCCTACTTCAGCAAATGGTTGCAAATTGGTATTGACGACTTGAGATGTTAATGTTTGTAATGGAATGAATTGTGTAAATATTAAAATGGAGCTTCTTTCAATAAAAGAGTCATGGGATTTGTTTTTGAAAACAGTGGGCTGTGATGTTTCGAATATTCCAAAAGATGTTGTGGAAGGAGTTGTCAAAGAATGTGCCCATTTGCCTCTTGCAATAATCACTGTAGCAGGAAGTTTGAAAAATGTAGTCGATATTTCAGAGTGGAGGAACACATTGAATGAGTTGAAGACACCAGTGAAGGGTCTCGAACATGTAGATGTAGTATTTCAGAAGCTTCGACTTAGTTATAAACGCTTAAACGATAAGAAACTCCAACGTTGTCTCTTGTTTTGTGCACTATACCCTGAAGACTACGAGATTTATAGAGACAATTTGATAGTGCATTTGATTGATGAGGGGGTAATAAAAAGCATGAGTAAAAGGCAAGCAATGCTGGATAAGGGCCATACTATGTTGAATAAACTTGAAAATGCCTGCTTATTAGAAGGTGGGTCCCATGATGAGTTTATTGAAAAAGAGTATTTTGTGAAGATGCACGATCTAATAAGAGATATGGCCCTTCAGATTGCAGGTCCTGCGTTCATGGTATCAGAAGATGTTCCTGATGAAGAAGAATGGGGAGAGGATGTTGAAAAGGTTTCTTTGTTAAGCAACCGTGAATCAGAGTTTCCTTATATATCACCAAAGTGTCCTAAGCTTTCAACCTTGCTTCTACAAGGATATGCAACCATCCCAAATTCATTTTTTGTGCATTTGCATGGACTCAAAGTTCTTCATGTATTTGGTGGTAGGATTAAATCGTTGCCGAATTCGATCTCTGACTTGGAGAATCTTACTTCATTAAGAATTTACCGTTGTTTTGATTTAAAGCGTGTGCCTTCATTAGCAAAGCTTACAGCATTAAGGAGCTTGGATCTTTTGGAATCTGCAACGAAAGAAATACCTCATGGTTTGGAAAAGTTGATCAATTTGAGATACCTCAGTCTTCGTGCATACAATCAAGAGATGCCACCTGGGATTTTACCCAAACTCTCTCAACTCCAGGTTCTCAAACTTAATTGTGGGTCAAATTCTTTAATAGTGAACGGAGAGGAGATAGTAAGGTTGAAGAAACTAGATTTTTTTAAAGGCAAATTTTGTGGCTTAAATGACTTCAATACATATCTTGAATCCTTAGAGGGAGGACCTAGCCATTATGTGTATTGCGCGAGAAAAACAAAGCCAGCTAGCGAGTTGGGTGAAACTATAAAACTGCTCCCAAAGGACGTTCAGGCCCTAGCAATTTTCGGAGGTCAGAATTTAAGATTTTTTTACAAATGCATGAAGTCCGTTTGTATCAGGGAGTGTGAAGAAATAGAAGATGTTTTTTCTTATTCTTACACCTTTCCTCTTCAAAGCCTTGAGATTGTAGATCTCGTAAAATTGGATAAGTTATTGGTACTATTTGGGGAAGAGAAAGTCACACCAGCACCAATGGTCCCACCTGGCACCTTTTCCCGTCTCAGAGAATTTACAATATGTGAGTGTCCGAATATAAAGCAGCTCTTTACGCTTGGGGTGCTCCTAAACCTGGCCAACCTGGAACAGATTACTGTCTTTCGGTGTCTGCAATTAGAGGAAATAATAGCTACGCCTGAAGCATCTGATGAAGTTGACGAAAAAGAAGCAAAAGAAATTGTAGAAATATTCCCCCGATTGAGGAGATTGACATTAGGGATTTCACCGGAGCTGAATACCATATGCAGTAGAAGTAATGTAATACTTTGTGATTCTCTTGATTCTATTGAGATTGAAGAGTGTCCGAAGCTTAAGAGATTACCTCTTTCTCTACGCTATATCAATGGACAACTATCTTCTCCGCCTTCTTCATTACAAATCAAAATAGAGAAAGAAAGGTGGGAATTTTTGGAATGGGACAATCATGATATGAAGATGGTCCTTGAACCTTGTTGTGAGTTCTTATTTTAAGGGTATGACTCTCTCTATTCACATTACATATTTGTTTTATCTACTTTTTCTCCTCACTTTCTTTCTAATCTCTTTTCCCTTTTTCTTTTATGCCCAGCAGTGAAATCTCAATGTGGGTGAGAGCAGTTTAACATGACTCTTCTTCTGTAAGTCAAATCCCAAACATACATGCTTATATCCTTTTTAGTTATTCTTCCTATAAAATTGTTTTCATTGGTTTGTTTTCCTGCGTTGGTTTGATATAGGATACGTCACCAAGCCAAAGCTGACTCAAGAAATAATTTTGTTGATATGGATTCACAATGAGAAATTGGCTCTCAAATGTGTTTATGTGTACTTTCTTAGCTCTTTTGGTTCTGATTTGGTTCTTATTTGAAATTTGTTTATGTTGTGATTGATGAACATGTGTTCTTCTCTTTGACTGAGTGGATGATCTTCCGTAATAATTGACACACGATGGTAATTTGTTTGGTAATTCTGCAAGGATTCAAACCTTCTATGTTTCTGTTTTAGAGATAATGTAAACTAGATGGACTGTGCGCGCGCAAATGTTTCCAATTGCTTGAGCACACGGCGCATCCTAGAATGATTCCAAGCACTGATGGATCTTGGTTCCAAATTTTCCACTTGGAGAGTTAATTATGATCTGAACTGCACAACTTATATAAAGCTAACTTGCAGTCAATAAACAAATTATCCGGTGTTTCTTCTGCATTACAGAGAAGACACAGAGTACTAACATTTAGATTTTATTTTGAGTGTTAAATCTTAGTACGTAAAGCACTGATTCCAATTCACTTGCATTTAGATGTTGACTCTCCTGTTTTTATGATTTGCCTTGCCTCTAGTCTTTAGTTTTTCTTATGGATGGTGTCACTGTTGACCCCAGTGTTAGTTCTAAAAGATTTTGGAGCTCATTTAATATCAATGTTTTGGTTCTGTGGCTGTATTATGCATGAATTTACATTTCCCTCTTTATGTCTTCTTATTTTTATCTATCAAAAAAAAAAAAAAATGTCTTATTTATTTTATTTTATGTTTTTATATTGTCCTCCAGAGAAGTGAGAAGCTTCTTCAGCTTGTCTCAGATAGCTCTTCAACTCTCAACTCTTCTACGGGGAATGAGAATGAATCCAAGCACGATGGCTCTAAATATGGTATCCATAATTCAGTTGGTTCTCCATGGGTAAGTTAATGACCCCCGTGGGTTTCCCCGGGCACCCCTTCGATTATTACCAGTTGTCTTGACATCTATCTTTGTATTGTCCATTATTTTGTTGCTTTGACCATTGATATTTGAAATTTTCATTTGATCTCCATATGCTGGGTTAGATCTGACACACTATCTTTGAGGCTTGTTTGGTGAGGACTTTTTAGGTTAAATCTTAAACTTACAGAGCAAGGGTCTCTTTGGTCCCGAGTGGTGCTACATGTAAACATAGAGGACATGAACCGCTTGTTTCTTCATTGTGACATGGTGAGGGAAATGTGGTCTCCTGGGTGTTTTTTGGGTGATGCCTTTTTCAGTGTTAGAGTTGTTGGCGTGTTGGATCTGTTGGTTTGGTGGGAGAAGTAATAGGGAGGTATGGCACACACTGCTCCTTTGTGCCTCCTTTTGCGGTGTATTTAGAAAGAACATAGCCCTTGATTCTTTGAGGGCCAAGAGCTTAGCGTGGTGAAGCTGAAATATCCTTTTCAGTACAGGGGTTATTAGACTTTGCGGAGTCCTTGTTCACTTCTTAGTTGCTTGCTGTTTATTTATTTATTTTTTTGGTGTTTTCTTCTTTACGCAGTCAGTGTATTGGGATTGCCTTCTGTTTTAATGAATTTATTTACTAATAAAAAAAAAAAATCTTAAAAACCGTTATATAAAAAAAAAAAAAAAAAAAAACTTAAAAACTGATTAAAGCCTTCTTTTAATACCTTGTCATTGAATTTACCAAACCAAACAGGCAATTGATATGCCAACTATGGTAGCTGGATTATTTGCATTGGTCTTAATTCTATACAACAATTCGGCATATGTATAATTGGAATGCTTTGGACCAATTAATGTTAATATAGACTTCCATTGGGGCTGCTCTTGCTAAAGTTTGTTAATATCTTTCTTTGTAATCAGGTTTTGCAGCCAACAAAGGAACTTGAATACTTCTTCATCGTGTAGATGGGCATGACGGTCTATGTGCACAAGAGTGAAATGGTTCCAATAGGGGAGGTTGATGATGTGCATGCCCTGGCGGAAATTTTGGGCTGTAGAGTTGGAACTTTGCCTATGTCTTATTTTGGCATGCCGTTGGGGGCTTCACATAACTTCCCTTCAATCTGGAATCCTATTTTGGAAAAAATTGAGCGGAAATTAGCCGGGTGGAAGAAGTTGTATTTGTGTAAGCGGGGTCGATTGATGTTACTCAAGAGTACGTTATCTAGCCTTTCTATCTATTTTCTATCTCTATTCACCATTCCTATTTTTGTGGCTAATAAGATTGAAAAGTTGCAAAGGGACTTTCTATGGGGTGATAGCAAGAATCATATGGTAGGATGGGATAAAGTTTGTGTGCCTATAGCTAATGGTGGTTTGGGGATAAGGAAAATTACTACTTTCAATGAGGCCTTGTTGGGGAAATGGTTGTGGCGGTTTGGGAAGGAAGAGGGTCGGTTATGGAAGAGGGTGGTAGCATCAAAATATGGGGAAGAATGGGGGGGATGGACCTCAAAGCTAGGTAGGGGAGTTCATGGGTGTGGATTGTGGAGAGGTATTCGCATGGGATGGGAGGATTTTAGCAAGCATTGTCAGTTTGTTGTTGGGTTGGGAAATAGAGTGAGATTTTGGCAGGATGGGTGGTATGGGGATCAACATTTCCAAGTGGCTTTCCCAAGGCTGTATGGAATTGCCATTGATAAGGAGGCATCTGTAAAAGCTTCTTTGTCAAGGCAGGGGGTGGATGATAGAAGAATTTGGGATGTTCGTTTTATTCGAGAATTTAATGATTGGGAGATGGATGAAAGGCTGCATTTTTTTTTTATATACTAGGAGCTAATACTCCTCCTATGGATGTTAGAGACCGGATGAGATGGAAGTTGAAATCTAATGGGGAGTTTGACATTCGGTCGTATTATAACAAATTGCGGGATTCTCCCTCAATTGTCTTTCCTTGGAAAGGAATATGGAGAGTAAAGACTCCTAGGCGAGTCTCTTTTTTTGTTTGGTGTGTAGCTTGGAATAAGATCCTAACGGATGATAACTTGAGAAGATTGAGGGAATTGGATTTTGTAGACTGGTGCATTATGTGTCAGCATTGTGGAGAGACAGTAGACCTCTTACTTCTTCATTATGAGATGACTTATCGGTTGTGGAGTTTTGTCTTAATAACTTTTGGTTTGTCTTGGGTTATGTCTAGATCGATCCCAGATTTGCTTTTTGGCTGGTGGAATTGGTTGGGGAAACATTCATCTCAGATTTGGAACCTAGTTCTATTGTGCATCTTATGGTGTATTTGGAAGGAACGGAATCGGAGGACTTTTGAGAATTTGGATAGTTCAGGTGTTCAAATGGTTGCCTCTTTTAGTGGGACTCTTTTTGATTGGTCTCGAGCTTGGGGACTCACGACTAGTGATTCTCTCCCCTCTTTTCTTAGCTCTTTTTCTCTTTTGTAATTAATCTGTTTTGGTTTTTTTTTTTGTTTTTTTTTTTTTGTTTTCTTCTTCTTGTATTTTCTGGGTTTGCTCTATGTTTTTCATGCATAGAGTAACCATTCGTATATATAACATTCTTACTTATCAAAAAAAAAAAAAAAAATTTGCAAGATCTTTGATTTAAACACCAATGATGTTCTAAAGTACAGGGATTCAATGTAGTTAATATCATTGTGTCGTTTGCCATCTGAATTGCAATTGTCAGATGGCATTTCATGGAAATGAAATACACTTTCAATTTCTTTCCCTTCTTTTGATATTTGTTCTTGGAATAACTATGCCATGTCTTGGTATAACTATGCCATGTCTTGTAACCTTGAACGAACAGAAGAAATTTTGAATATAGAAGAAATGCTTGGATCAAAGTATCACCATTCAAGGTTTTTCCTGATACTTGAAGAGGGCTCATGAATAATATATGATTGATCTACTTGAGGCTTTTTATTTGCTAAAGTGAAGGCTTTGATAAGAATGGAAGATTGTGTATGCATTTGGTAAAAATGGATGTGATAAAATAGAGTAGACAAATGTTTGTTTGCAGACGGTTGACAGTCAGAAGCGGAAGCTGGAGGAAAGTGAGCAGTAGTTGAATCAGCGGAGGTCTGTATTGCTTGATAATTTGAAATTTGTTGCAATATGTGCTTTAATTCAATATGTGTTATCTATTTATCAATTTATTTCCTTATTAGGGATCTGATTGCAAAGTACAGATGCTCTGTTGAAGGACTTATCAAGTCCGAGCCATAACCCTATCACCCTTGTTATATGTGGTAAGATATATGTTATATTTTGTTTAATGGCCATGTAAGTTGAATGGGGAATGAATGCTAAGTAAATGACATCAATTTTTGCTTTAGTTTTAGTGACTATTTTTTGTCCTTCCAAGTTACATAAGATTTTTTGCTAAATGGTCTTCTTGGTTCTTGATGACCTACTTTGGCCTTTTCATCTTAAAAGTTATTCTTAGGAAACAAACTGAAACATAAATGAAGAAAGAAAGCTGTTTGGGGTTGGAGTTTCATTGTTTTTGAGAATAGAGGTATGTGGTACAACCTCTATGACATAGGACAAATTGGAGAATTTGTCTCCATATGCTTGTGATGGGTTCAGTGTTTTGGTACATAAAAAAAAGGGCTTGATTTGGGGTTATAAGGAAGAAGAAAAAGAGAGGTTTTATTACTCGTCTCCATCTCACTCTTTGTTGTACTAGTAGTATTAGGACTCCTAGTGGTTGCTTGGGTCTGTCTTGATTTCAATAAAATCTTTATTATTTATCAAAAAAGGACTCCTCGACCCTAGTAGTATAGCACCCATAGTTTGACTAGTAAACTAAAACCTAATAAAAGACTAATTTGGATCCAAAGAAAATAAAATCTAAGATAGTTAGGATTTTAGAAAATTTCAGACTCAATTAAACTACCAAATACCCTTAGTTTGCAGGAATTACAGAGACTGCAGATTTGCCCTTGACTACAAAAGTGACCATAACTAATAAAATAAATACCCAAATAAAAAAACTACTATAACCTTAAAAGATTCATACGTAAACCTTTAAAACCTCACAACTTTTACTTCATTTGGACTTCACACATGGACCAAGTAAAATAATTCTTGAATAAGCAAATTTTGCATAGTAATGGCTGCATCACTCTAATGGACTTTGTTCAGCTGAGCTAGCTGGTGTAGTCACAAAGCTAATTGATGGTATAATCTTCAGCCTGAATAAGTGTACTACCATCATGTTCTTTGATGCAGAATGCATTTGGGCCTAGGTTGTAAGGGCTCACCTTTTTGAGCTTTTTCTTTAACTTATTTTCTGTCTGTGAAGTTGATTGTCCAGTCTACTTGTGTATTGCAGGATGCATCTGACTTTGTGTGAAGTTTTGATTTTTCGAATCCCAGTTTTGTGATAAAGTTTGAGATGCAATTATTTCTTGTATATTTTTTGGTCTGCTTTTGTAGAATTTTCTGAATGGATTTTTTAACTAAAATTTTGTTTTCCCTATATGTAGAATAGCAGAGTTTTCACTTTCGGGCAACAACATTTACCAATTTTTTGGAATTTTGAAACAAATATTTTAAAGAAGAATCAACTTATGTGTATTTGAGATCCTTTTTATTATTATTTTTTTTAATTATTAACAAACAAAAACAGTACAGTAGAATGTTAGACACTTAATAATTACAAGGATAGAGAACTAAAAGTAGGAGAGGCAAAATGAAAAAAGGAAGAAAAGTAAATGCATGAAAATAGCTGAAAATCATGGGATTCCACTTAAGGTGCACAAAAGTTTATCTTCTGCTTCAACTTCCTTCTGCACTTCTTGAAATAGTATTTCTGGCGCAACTTGATATTGTAGATTGTGGAACATTCCTGGTAGCACATCTAGATCTTCAAAAGCTGCGAAAGTCTCCCAGCCTAGTTTTTGTTTATGGTGTAATATATTACAAATCCTGTCCATCTGTGAAAGAACTAAAGCTTCTCTATAGCCCTTCCTTCAAATCTCATAAAGAGCCTTTCTGATAGTAGGGACAATTGCCATTTCGATCTTTGCAAATAAAAGCAGATCCTTTCCACTTTTATTTTTTTCGAATTTCAAAATCCCCTCCAATCATTAATTCCTATATATACCACGTTATGTGAGGAAGTAGTTTCAGTCTCAGTCGACCTAAGGTTAACAAGCTTTTGGGAATAAAGCAGTACTTGACTAGTACTTCAAATCTTGCCTTCAAAAACAGCACTTTAAAAAAACTAGAATGTGAGTAAATCCCATTGTTGGAAAGATTTTGCAGTCAATCCTCGGTGCAATTGAGTGCAGTTGAATCTCATCAGGCTTAATTGATTGGCCCGATCCAAACCAAATAGTCTGCACGTAGTCACAATCCAGAAAAATCTGATCTAAGGTTTCCTATGCATTTTTACAAAAAAGAGCATGAAGTTTCAACAGGAACATTTCTATGCTGTAGTTTTGCTTTGATGGTTTACGTGTTATTGCTAAGGAGCTGCCACATGAAAGTAAATTACTCTGAAATGAATTTTAAGATGCCACAGATAAGTCCTTGAAAGAGCAAACCGATGCATTAGTTGTGAATTCCATCCAAGTTCTTATTTATAAATAATTGGTTAGTCTTCTTAACCAGATATTAACCAATCACCATTGTGCAAAATGGCAAGATTGTAGTGCTTGGAAAGCCAAAATTTGAAAAGCATTGATTTAGGATGTTCCGAGAATCACCACTGTGATACTGCTTCTTAACAAGTCCAATATTTCCAGCTACCTAAATCAGGGATGATCAAATCATTCACTCTATGCATCTGGTTATTTGACACCCTAGATAAAATCTGTAGCTTTGGATGGAATTGATTAGCGTTATTCAAGTCAATTTCCTTACCTGATCCAATTTGCCACTGAGGTTGGGTTAATAGGATGCCTTGACAGGAGATAATTCCCTTCCATTTCCATGTAGCACTTGGCTTTGCCTTCGCCTCCTAAATGAAATTTTGGTTCTTAAAGTATTTACTTTTAAGTGCCAATGCTAGCAAAGTTCTTGGCTTCTGAGCAATTCTCCAAAATTGCTTTGCAAGGAATTATTCAGACACTAATAGTGGCTCCAATGTCTTACTGCTAGTTTAATATTGTGCAGATAAATGACTTTTCAATGGATGTCTTGGACATTGCTGAGGTTAAAACCTGGTTTATCAGCACACCCTTTATGTTGTTATCAGAGTACTTAAGGTTAAGTTCATGTTCTTTTACAGGGATGGTAAATTTTTGTTAGATGGAACATGGAAGAGATGAAAAGAGCTCACCAAGATCTAATCCTGGTGGTCATTCTTGTGATATATATTTTTTTGTTGGTAAGTTACACATTTGGTGGGATTAGAACCCATGATGTCACCCTCCACCTTACTCTTTTTTAATGAGGAACTCCCTCAAGGTATGGGCTAGTGGGACCACCCGAGGGGTAAAACCCTGGATGCCTACACACTCCCATTCTCCTCCTTACTCTTACAAAAGGAGAACAGGAGGTGTCATTCTTGTAATCACCATTGCCTTGGTGTAATAAGCCCAAGTTGCAATCCAGCCCGATAGCATCACTATGCATGTGTGGAAGGCAAGACATGAGACTAGGATCAAGAACATAGTGCAAGACTAAGACTAACCAAGAAATGTTAAATAGATTGTTACAAGTAGTTGTATGAGTTGTTAGTTGAAAAACCGAACTTTAGCTTTTCTTGGTGTTAGCTCTGTATAATCCTAGTATAAATACTAGGCAAACGTGTACTCAAGGCTTATTATGAAAGTTGATGCAAATTTCCCTATACTCTTCCTAGACTCTTTTCTTATTTCTTATTCTTCTTCTCTTGGAGGGTGACTTTATTCAAGGCAGTCACTGACTAGTGACTACCTAGTCTACCTTAAATAAATTCAAACCCCTTACCCTTTCCCCATGCACTTACCATTACTACAAAACATTTCATTTCCCAGCCATGTGCACCACAAGCAGTTTCATTACACTTAGATTGGTCACTGTTATCTCCAAATAGTGCTTGCAACTTTCGCTTAAGATATTGGTTAGGGTTTCCTTCAATTCGACCTCAGGTTTGCGAGAACAACGTTTCCTGTCTGTTCTTACCAAGGAGTGGATCTTTTCTGCTGAATGTCATTAACTAGCCTTTCTAGGCCATTTTGTTGGCAGACTCCTTCAATAACATAATATCCTCAAGGCTTTGCAATTTCAGGGAAAAAATATGGATAGGGTTGATTTCATGGTTTTAGGATTTTCTGTCAATAAAGCATCGATGCCTTTGTGATGAAATCGCAAAAACACCTAATGTTTCCTAGGGATGATTTTTAGATATAATTGTTTCTGATTTCAAAGTCAGATATATTTTGCTCGCTTAAAACTTGTCTGGAGATCATATTTAATGTTTTCTCTGCTTGGCATTCTCATTTCAGGTCTAGTTGCTTTCAGAGCATTCAGTACAAGCTCCCAAGTTCTAAAGGAAAGCCAGAGGTGCTAGAACTGTGGGATTAGATTTGTTTCTGTAGTTCTTCATGTGCTATGTTGTTATTATGTTTACCTATTAACATGTATGACAGCTCCATGAAATGGTCATTGGTTGATCCAGATTTAATGAGACACTTTGGTGACCTAAAAGCTTCTCTCCAAAGTGCTTCTATTTATTCTGTCCATCTTCCCTAACAATGTCGCCACAGCATATTATCTCGAGTAATGGCTTTGGTAGCAGTGTTACGATGAGGTTTCATTGGGGCAAAATCAAAAGTTGTAAACGGGACAAGATGTAAAGAGTCATTTTATAGGCAATGACCATAATTTAAAAAAAAAAAAATAGTAAAATAAAAAGCACAATAATTTGTGTTATGCAAGTGTCATATTTTACTTGAAACTAATTTTAAACCCTGGCATATGTACATATACAATTAAGAGCAATCACACACACACACACACACACACGTATATATAAGTTTCTACCTGGTTGTAAAGGCTAATACATTTGAATTAAGGCTGTTTTTTTTTTTTTTTTAATAAATATTTTAGAGGTCTAGATAAATGAATTGAATCTGAATTTGGTAAGAATGGGACATAAAACTCATGTTTTGCACTATCCAATAAGAAATTGTCACATTAGCATTTTACTTAAAATTCAATACATCCTTCTACATCTCAATCAACTCCCAATTTGGTTGGATTTATATATGGATATTAGAATTGATTGGCTTTGGTTGTGCTTATTCTTAAATATGTGATAAGGTGATGTGACATGTTGAGATTAGAGAGGTAAAACATGTATTTTATACCAAGTCATTACCGAATTTAATCTCAAATGAATTTGCATATAAACATGTATTTTATATCATTTACTTTTAGCCTAATTTAACCGTTAATTGTTGTTGTTGTTGTTTTATTATTATTTTTTTTTTTGGGTGGATAAAGTATCAAATGATAGCTAATATGTATTAACATTAAGGAAAACTTAATTTTACAAAATCTAATTTTAATAATGTAAAAAAAAAAATTAGGATAAAGTAACCCAAAAGAATATATTTTACATGATGAAAATTTTGGCAAAAAAATAAATGGCAAATTCTAATCCATTTAAGTTTGAAGAAAAGCATACAAGTTTTGTTTCATGATATTGACAAAAAACTAATATATGAAAAATAAAAATCATCTTATACATTTTGAAAACAAACATATTTATTGCACTCTTTTAATAAGTTATTACTTATATATATATATATATACACACATTTCATAATACCTTAGTTGCACACAATATGAATTTATTATATAACTTAAAAGTAAAATATTTTTATATTTTTATTATCTAATTTTAAGTAAATTAACAAAAAAACTATTTACATGTGAATTTTGATTAAGCTGTGCGTATAATATTAGTATAATGTAAAATTGAAATTTTTTACTTTTTGAGAGACTTACGTTAGTGTAGGGTTTGTTTTTGTAGCCCAAAAGATATGAGTTCCCCCCAGGCTCCAACGAACCCAGAACAATGAATTTGTAGAGAGTGGGTTGAAGGTTTAGGTGGTCACCGGCCCTCCATGAAGGATCAAATACTCTCCTTTTATTGAAAAATGCTAAGACCAATTTACAACTGAGGGATGCTCCTCGGCCCATGGCCGAGGAGGTTTTTTCTTCCCCTCCACCAAAGAGACCCCCCCTATTACACTTTGTTCCCCTCTCTTATATATCCCTCTCTTCTTCCTCCTGTTGATCATCTATTGGCCTTCCTCCTGACCGTCTGTCCCATCAGAAGTCATATCCGTGCTCAGGTGGCTCACCCTGATCGATGTTGCCCTGTCAAGGGGTTACATCCCCATTAATGCGGCCAGAAAGGTTAGGTGAGCGTATTCAATGCCGAGGTGACAGTTCACCCAGGACTTGCCCCTTCTCCGTACTTCTGTTGCCAACGCGTGGCACTGGGCCCTCTCTTCCTCGGATATTCCAGGAGTTTTTTGGTAGGGTGGTCCTCGTGTTCTTCCGAGGTCTCGGACGCCCGAGGACAGGGTCATCCTCGAACTCATCATGTGTCCTCGGCGTGGGCCATTTGGGCCTGACTTGGAGTGAGCCAAAGCTACCCGATATTCTGGCCCCACAGTTAGAATTAGGGTTAAAAAGATAATTATAAATTTTTAAATTAGATCTCATGTTAGAATTTTTTTTTTTTTTTAAATGGACTCACTTTTAAGTTTAAAAGAAAAAAAAAAAGACTCATGTAAAAAGAAAACTTTAAGGCTAAGGAAAATAGAAAGAGACTCGTGTCAGGACTTTCTCATTATTTAGTTTAAAAAAAAAAAAAAAAACTCTTTAAAAAAAAATTTAGGATTAAGGGAAGAGAGAGAAAATTTTGTTAAGCTCGCTCACTATTTAATTTAAAAAATTATAAAATAATAATTCATTTTTTTAGCTATTATTTGTTTTAATAAAAATTATACGTTTTATGAGAATATTTAAAACCGTGCAGCGTACGGATTTTAAACTGGTATAAATATAAAAGAAGAAGAGAGGTAATAGTCGAAATAGAAAACAGATTGGTTTTCACTCAGCACATCGGAGAGCTTTTCACTCACAAGAAAAAGAAATCGAAAGCACATCGGAGAGGTTTTCACTCGATGGCGCCGGAAGCCGATCACGACATCAAGGACGATGATGAGAAGAATCCTCGGCCTCTCGACGAGGATGATATCGCTCTGCTTAAAACATACGTAATCTTTCCTTCCTTCCCTTTTTCTTTCTTTCTTATTACAAACCCTAATAACAACTATCTGGATCTCACTTTTTATTTTCAGCTCGATTCATTCATTCCTGCTGCCATTGTATTGCTATGCTATGTTTTAAGTTTTGATGTTCATGTTCATGTTCTAGATTGGATTTTTATTATTAATTATTTTTTTCTTACTACAACAAAATCAAATCATGCTGGTTGGGGGGATGGATTTACAAGTTTAGAGCACTTGAAATTTTGAATATAATTATTTTTCTCTCTGTCTTTGTCTCACTTTTGGGGTTTAGTTTGTTTACCTCAGGAATTGGTTGTTTCTGATTCAGTCGACTAAACAGTAATTTTAATTATGAATCGAAATTCCCACCCAAAAACAATGAATCTCTTTAGCTCCCAACCTTCCTTCTTCCTTCTCCCGCTATTATTATTCTTAATGCTTTTTTCTTTCTTTTTGCAGGGTTTGGGTCCCTATTCTAATAGTATCAAGAAAGTAGAGAAGGAAATTAAGGAAATGGCTAAGAAGGTCAATGATTTGTGTGGTATGACTATGCTTCCCTTTCTCTCTCTTCTTTTTCAAACTGTATTCTCAACTGATCACTCTTAACTTCTAAAGAATTTTGAAATAATACTACTTCAACTTTATTCCTATATGTGCAAGAATTTAAATGGTTGCTGCCTTTCCTGGTTTAATTGTTAACTTCTCTGATAGTATTGGGTTCTTTTCTGCTTTCAGAATGTGTCTCTCTAATACCCTATTTATTTGATGCAGCTTTTGTGTGTTACAACTTGGTCGATATGTCTCTGTTTGATACCTTTACTGCTTGGCCTGGCTGTTTTATTTATTTAAATGAATACATGAAATCATAATATTTTGATACTATTCTATAGGTATTAAGGAGTCTGACACTGGCTTAGCTGCACCGAGCCAGTGGGATCTGGTATCCGATAAGCAGATGATGCAGGAGGAGCAGCCTCTCCAGGTATGTATTTTGCCTAAGGTTGTGTTTTGGCAATAAAGTTTAATGTTTTTTTAATATAAATCTGAGAAGCATTCACTGCCTTGTCAACCAGGTAGCAAGATGTACAAAGATCATCAATCCAAACACTGAAGATGCCAAATATGTAATAAATGTTAAGCAAATTGCAAAGGTACGCATCTATTCGCCATTCACTTTATGTGGTACATTTTCTATTTTGGGTTTGAAATATGATCACACACGCCAGAAATAAGTCTGTCATTTTCAAGTATTTTCCTTTTATTTTCATACTTTGAAATCTTTTCTAAGCTGAAGTTCACCCAGATCTTGTTTCAGTCCCTTTTCTTTGTTTAGTAGAAATATGAGCAATTCTGATTTTCTCTTTGGAAAAAATTTAATAAATTGGTTAATCTTTCATGATATCTGGCCTTTCTGGAAGTTCTTTCTGTGGCTTATTTTGATGCTGTGCAAGCATGCTATAACAGGTTTTTATATGGATTGTTTCGGTGGCATTTTACTTTGAACATTCAGAGACAGAATCTTTATCTTTTTTAGTAACTCATATAGTTATTCTTGTAATTGTGGGATCTGATATAACTCTACTTTCTCAACTGCAGTTTGTTGTTGGGTTGGGTGACAAAGTTTCCCCAACTGACATAGAAGAAGGCATGCGTGTGGGGTAGATTTCTAATTATAAACCTTCTCAGATTTTTCTAGACATATTTGTATGATGCATGTCTTTAATGCCATCTCATTTGAAAATTCTGATTATGTCATTTCTTATTTTACATTCTATCAACATAAATTGGATGGAGTTTGTTGCCAAAGTGAAGTCATATATTACCTTTTTCTTTTAAATTTTTATTTATATCATACTTTGTATATGTATAGGACATCAGAAACTTTTAGGGTAGTCTCTTCAAAGGTTTTTAGAGACGAAAGGTTAGAACTGTATGTGAGACTAGATTTAAAGGCAGTAGAGATCGATTTGAGATAGAAAAGTCTGAATCTTGGAGATTTTGAAGGTGTTGGAAGATGAAATTTCAATTGCAGGATTTTATTTAGCAGCATGGGTTTGGGGTGCCTAGGGCTAAGATTTTATTTAGACCTACTCTAGACTGGAATTTGATTAAAAATGCTAGAAAATTCAAATGAAAAAGGAACAAAAAACTTAAGCTTCATAACTCAAATTAAGAAAAATGTATTCTGCATTGAATAGAAAACATTACATCCATTTAAGAGATGGCTAATACCTAGCCCTAGTACAACTTAATGGGCTTGACTATTAAACCTAAACTAAATAACTGATATAAACCACAACCCTGAGGGGTGCTACAGTTGGGTGGAGACCTCGCTTCATGAAGCAGAGGTCACTAGTTTGAGTTTCTCCCCCCCTCTCTTCTTGAGGCCAAAACTTATTTATAAAAAAAAAAAAAAACACAAAAAAAAAAAAACACAAAAATAAAAATCCTGGATGAACAGAAAATCCCTCCTCAGCTTTCTTTTACTGTATATCCTCTACAGAATATGTGTATACAATGGTATTAAGAAGCAGAAATTGTACTCCTTTTTTTTTTGTGGATTTACCTTTAGCCTGTCATTGCAGGGTTGATCGCAACAAATATCAGATCCAGATTCCCTTGCCTCCAAAAATTGATCCGAGTGTGACTATGATGACAGTGGAGGAAAAGCCTGACGTGACATATAATGATGTTGGTGGTTGCAAGGAGCAAATTGAAAAGATGCGAGAAGTGTGTATATCAATTTTCCCTATATATTATTCTTCATTCTGATTTATTTCTTTGTTTAGTGAGAATGTGGATATATTATGCAAGAGATAATGTGTGACTTCAAAGATAGGTACTAGAACTTGACACCATTGGCATGTATGCATTACTGATATAGATTTTTTTTTTCTAGGTTGTTGAGCTGCCAATGCTTCATCCGGAGAAATTTGTTAAGCTTGGAATTGATCCTCCTAAAGGTGTCCTCTGCTACGGTCCTCCAGGAACGGGTAAAACACTTCTAGCTAGAGCAGTGGCAAATAGAACTGATGCATGTTTTATTCGTGTTATTGGGAGTGAGCTTGTTCAGAAATATGTTGGTGAGGGAGCTCGGATGGTTCGAGAACTTTTCCAGGTTATAATTAGTGCATGTTCAGTAGTTTCAAAACTTATGTTTTTTAATTCATAATGTTTTAATGATCAGGTTATCATCTAACTCTTACCGCTATATGCTGCAGATGGCACGTTCAAAGAAAGCCTGCATCGTATTTTTTGATGAAGTAGATGCCATTGGAGGGGCTCGTTTTGATGATGGCGTAGGTGGGGATAATGAAGTCCAAAGAACAATGCTGGAAATTGTCAATCAACTTGATGGTTTTGATGCACGTGGAAACATCAAAGTTCTAATGGCTACAAATAGGTTGGTTAAGTTACCTATTATGGCTATATTTCTGCTTGATGTTGGTACATTTCAAGCTCTTAGCGAACCTCTCTTTTCAATTTTGAAATAGAGCTGTTAATCTCTCTTTGGGTGTATTTACAACCTTTAGCAATGCGTGTACTTACATTGTGGATTTTGTTTGCCCCTTTTTCCAGGCCCGATACGCTAGATCCAGCACTTTTACGGCCTGGACGATTGGATCGTAAGGTTGAGTTTGGCCTTCCTGATATGGAGAGTCGGACACAAATATTTAAGATCCACACACGAACCATGAACTGTGAAAGAGATATCCGATTTGAACTTTTGGCTCGGCTTTGCCCAAATTCCACTGGTAAGAACCCTTAGTGATGATGAGGGGGCAATTTCAACTTGTCTTTTTCCCCGATGTTTTCTGATAGTCCTCAATGGTCTCTTTGCTTGTTTATTGCTCACTATGCCAGTGGTATGTTAGTAAATTGAATTTTTGACATGAGTTTCTCTCACAGGTGCCGATATAAGGAGTGTGTGCACAGAAGCTGGCATGTTTGCCATCCGTGCACGGAGGAAGACTGTGACAGAGAAGGACTTCCTTGATGCAGTGAACAAGGTCATCAAGGGATACCAGAAGTTCAGTGCAACACCCAAGTACATGGTCTACAACTGAGTCAACTGTTTTGCTTCATTCCCTAAGAAAAACCTTGAGTGCAGTTATGGGCTGTCGAATTGGGCATGATATGAGCTATATGGTTCATTTGGAGACTGTATTGTTAACTTCATATCTGTCATTTGAGCTTGAACTTGCATCTTCTCGGATTATATCACTTATCATTTGTTATAGAACAATTGTATTTCTGTGGGTTTCTCCTTGTAAAGTTGTGAGAGTGTATCAAACTCTTTTTTGCTATAACATTATTCCGTGACTATTTCATCTTTTCTGGAATCGTTGTAACTTAATAGGAATTTGAAAGCCTCTGTTCTTAACACCCACCACCACCCCCCCCCCCTCCCTCCCCCTCCCCCTCTCTCTCTTTGAATGCTTGTTTATTATGCTTCCTCTGGATTAGAAATCTCTCTAATTTTCCAAAAGGGGAATGGATCCATTTCATGTTCAGATTTAATTTTCATGAATCTAAGGGTATATACTATATATATATAGTGTCATGTGATTTGAAACACAATTTGGTCAAATAATAAATGTTATTTTAGAGTAATTATTAGGTATTCTGGAGTATAGTTACGTGGTGTTTTCTTCCCTTTAATTCATAATAGGTCATATTAATTAAATGCATGATTAAATTTATCATGAATGTGAAAGGAGGGGAATACCATGTTTCTGTAATCCAAAAGTATTTAATAATTTCGTTTATTTAAGTGATAACCAAGTCTTTTTAGTTGATAGTATAGTACATTACAACTATTCATGGTATCATCTTCCTTTTAATAAGTGTATAAAATGTTAAATGAAAGTGTTATTTTGAATGTACAAATTTTAAATTTTTTTTTTTTAAATTACCTATTTAAGATTTCTAAATGTTAGTATTCTTTTACATTTATTGAGACCAGCCTCTTCACATGTGCTAGGCTCAATTTTCATCTTATTTATATTTTTGTATTAAATGAATTTTTTGAGTTCAAGATGTGAAAAAAGAGAAATTATTTTATGAATCCTTGTCATGGAACTTCTCTCTCATAAAATGTGGGTTTCTGTCACCTAATAAACCATCAAAATTTTTATTAAAGAATTTGTATAAGCGAGTAGAAATTTCTTCTTAGTGTTTTTTACCTATGTAATAAACATAGAAAAAATGTGTAATACTTTAACGTGTTTAGGAAATGATGACCCCTTTAAACCACTTTGGCCTTCGTATCCCACACTTAACGTGCTTTCAAATATCACCTCCTACCGTGAATATTTTCATGTACAAATACAATTTTGGTTCCCTTCCAACAATCTTTGACAAGGAAAAAGGAATAGATTCACAAAATTGATACTTTAAAAGCACTGATAAGTAGTTTACACCCAGACAGAAGCTTAAATTCGTAAGCACCATGTACACGGCAGAAGTCATAATCAGCCAAGGTTAAAAGATCAAATAGATCAAAGTGCTATTATCAATCACTAGAATAACAAATTTTGAACCAACTATCTAAATAGGTGTATACACAAATGGCCTCTTAATTCACAATACATCACTCAATTTCTATCTTCTTTCATTCATTATCTGCTATAAAATTTGGTTCTTCACCTTGGCAGAGGTACTCATCACACATGGATGCTGACCCCCAATCCTTCCGGAGTCGCAAGATGTCCTCTGTGAAAGTGGACCCAGGGGCTCCAATGAACACACTTGACATGGCACAGATTGTCTTATCCAGCATAGCTTCCACCTTCAAGATGAAACCAGGCAATGCATGTTGCTTAATACATGGATTGGGTTCAGATGATTCTTTGTATTGTCCAGACCAAATGTAAATCAAATATTGTAAATGCTCGTTGAATTTTGCTAGGGTGTCAAAGTAACATCACTACGTGCAGTGAGAAGATAGAGGATAGTTTTCTCATTGAAAATTTTTGTATCCAAAATATAACTACTTGTCTCTCATTCACAAAGCATTAAAATAAAACAGATTTCCATAACATTATGAAAGCAAATCAACTACTCTATTAGGAAAACCTTGGGGGAGGGGCACAAAGTTGGATAGGGCAAGATGCTGATTGATAAGATAAGGAAGAACAGCCTTGGTTTATCACATTATGCTAGAGCACAATGACAGAATTTTCAAGTCAACATTAAAAAAAATCCAACAAGATATCACAATGAAATTTATGGGAGAACATAAGGTTGTCTTGAAGACAACAAGAAATGAATGAGTTTTATTTTTATTTATATATATATATATATTTTAATTTTTTATTTTTATAGCAATTGGAGCATGAATGTCAACTTCATTTCTATTATGCAATGTACTTCAGGTTTGGTGATCATTGGTGTTCTGTACATGCAATGTGTTCTGCACTTTATCTTTGGCTCTATCTTAGCAAGTGGTGTGTTATATATGAGATTTCCTTTCATGCAAGGGGCAAAGGATGTGTATGACCATTATTTTATCGCAATAAAAATTTTCAATTGACCAAAGAAAAAAGAAAAAAAGCAATACTGAACAATTCCATGGCTGATCAGTGACAAGACACTTCAGCCCTATGTGGAGAAGGTGTTCTCCCAGTAAGAATATCAGGAGTCAGAAATGTAGGTGCCCCATATGTGAATGTTATCTGCAGATCAGGATGCTTTAATTCTAGGGTCCACAACCATGCACAAAAGCTAAGTCATATTCTAGGAGCAGTGTCTTGTTAACACCAGTTGTGGTAACCAAGGACAGCCACACAAAAGCTAAGTCATATTCTAGGAGCAGTGTCTTGTTAACACCAGTTGTGGTAACCAAGGACAGCCACCTAAAGGGCCATGCAATGATCCACAATCCCGTAGATTTAAAACATCTAGGATGTACCAAACAAGTAATAAAAATTCCAATGATCATAATATTCATTGTATGGCCATTACATTAGCAGCAAAAAGTTATACTACACGAATAGAATGACTGATTCTATTAAAGAGAGAGAGAGAGATCCTCAATAATTCGGACAGTCTAATATAAACATGGGCCAAAAATTTACCCCTTTAATATGAGTGTTTTAAAGAATAAATAACTCTAAATGAATTTAATAACACATGATGGGTAGAGTTTGCTCTAACAAAAACACTTGTGATGTTATGGATTTGAAACAACATCTTACACCTAATCATTTCAAAATCCACATATTAAATGGGCTTAAATTCATCCCTAGATAAATTACATCCATAGAAAAAAATTTATCCTTTTCATGAAATAAATTGAAGGATAAATTTTGGCCTTGTTGGAGTGTTGGAAAGGAGGGTTTGGTCAGCATTGTATGGCAGATGTTTGAGGTGCCGTTCCATTATGCCTAAAGTGGATTATTTGGAGAGAGTGTAATAATATTATGTTTAAGGGACAGAAGGCTTGCCTTCAGATATGAAGACGGTCTTTTTTCACACTTTTTATGTCTGGATGGCAGCCTTAAGCTGTCATTCTTTCTCTGATATGCTATAGTTTTTGGATTTATGCTCTTTCATATGATTCTAACAGCCCTTGTACACTGCCTGTGTACAGTGGCTGTTTTGTACTTGTATTTATTTGAATAAATTTGACGTTTACTAATAATTAAAAAAAAAAAAAAAAAAAAAAAACCTTTCATATGTCATAAAATCATTTAAACTAAAAATTCAAATTCAAATCCTTCTCTTCAAATAGTTTCATCCAAACCAAACAATTGTTCTTTGATACTGTATTCACTGATTTCATGGGGCTATTTAGGATTTGAAAACATAGTTCATTTGTGTCTGCCATTGTATTCACTGAATTTGAGGGGCTATTTAGGATTTTATTTTTTATTTTTTTATTATTTGTCTGCCATCTGATTTCATGCTTCATTTGGGTTTCAAAATTTGGCTTTGCATGGCTTCAGTTATCACAAATCTAGGACTGGAAGCCTGAAATACATTTCAACCTGCCTGTTGTGATAGTTTTCAATTCACGTATCACAAGGTGGCATTTGTATCAGGAAGCATATAAATATGTGAATTAAATTGGAAAGAAATGACACTGATGTAAAAAAATCCAATATTTGGGAAAAGTTATAAGAACTTGTAAAATATTTGTTCCTTCAAGTCTAACATTGTAAACTTGCATTGTATAAAGATAAAAAGTTTCACCAATTCCACAAGATTTTCACGACATTGTGCTTTGCTTTTGATGGGATTTTCTTTGAATCATATCTTTTAGCTTAAACAGACCGACTATTATGTGTATATTCCAGGTAAGTAGAATCTTAACTAGTGCAGAACTTAAATATCAGTTTACATCACTATCTTAACATTGAATCCAATAGAAAAAGGTATAAAAGAAGTAAGGGGTAAGCACTATCCTTTTTTTATTATTATTATTATTTTTTTTATACATAAGTTATAAATTTTATTCAAAGAGAAGAACACAAAGAAACAGAGTATCATTAAATAAAATGTCTACACTCAAAGGCCAAACAAAATATGAAGGTGATCAGTCAGGCATACATTGAAGCCACATCATTGAAATCAATTACATGCACTCATTAAAAAAAAAAAAAAAAATCCAAGTATTCATGTGTGCAAGTAAAATTGTGAATCCAAAAAAATCTGACATAACCACTCCAAAACAGAGACCTAAGAAAGCAAATCATATTGGCAACAAAACATGCAGTCAGATTAAGAAGAACTCCCACAATACCAAGCAAACAAACAAAAGATACTAATTACTGGTATGAAGAGCAATCAAGCATCACAGAAAATGCTCTTCACAATCAACATACTTATTCATTAAAAAAGCACAAAAAGGGGTGCAACCCAAATACACAGGAGGTATACAAAGGAAGAGACAAAAAAGAGTATTAAGACATTCACAAACAGAGATATGATGTATGCATAATGACATTATTTGGGCCTGCTTCTCAAAAAGCTTGTGCTTGCAAGGCAATTGGCTTCAGGTGGGCTAGGCAAGTACAGTTTGGTAGGTAAAAGGGAAAAAAAAACAATAAAAAATGGACCACAAAAATTTAAGCATTTAATGTAAAATCAAATAAGATGAAGATAAATTTTAGTTTCAGGTGGAAAATCTTGGATAAATAAGAAGATTGAGATCCAATTACTCCAAAATTACGAGGTTTATGGGTAGAGAAATGGGTCAAATGGCTATCCTCTATCGGGTCAGAAATTTGGGGTAAATTCTTTGCATTCAACCTACAAGTCATTGATCAGTGTCATCCAAGCTAAAGAAATATGAACAGGAGAAGAGAAGCACAATTCACCTGAGAGTCACCCTCAAGGCCATGTCTGTATAACAAAGCATCCCATTTTTCAGCTGAATTACGAGAAGGCCTTTTAACAAGTGGTACAGCCTTTCCATTCAGCACAACTAGCGACTGCAGCAAACTAGTTTCACTTTCTGCTGCATCAGTTGAGAGATATATGACTGGTGCACTGGCTTTTTCAACTACTCGGGTGATGCAGTTTGCAGCTTGGGGAATGGGGAAAAAGCAACTGTGCGTTTTGGCATTGCTGAAAAAATTAAACAAGATTACAGGCAATTAGAAGCCAAAGTCTACACGATACTTGAAAAAAAGTGGGATTGACTACGAGCCCCACCACACAGTGATTAAAAATGCACCTTAATTGAAGTATGAATAAATACCAATGTTTATTACATAAAGATCCCCTCTTTTTATTATATGCATTGGAAAATATCACAGAATTTTCATGTCTCAATCTTAATGTGAAACAGAATCTTTGAAGGTATTTAACTCAACCGCAAAATGTTCTATTTTCCTCAATCAAGAATAAAGGTTACAATTAGCATAAGGAGGAGATGGCAATATCTACAATAAAGATATGAATATAACACTAACAAGTCAATACAAAATGGATCCTAGTGCACAGCTAACTTGCCTCCCCACCTCATAACCTATAATCACTTGGCACACACTGTGCACACAAAGAGCAACCATAGCTAGTTTGCAACGACGAGAGAATTTAAAACACTATATTTCTATAACAAGATTGCCTTGGGGAATTTTTTTTTTTTTTTTGACAATGAAAATAAGTTGTAAAAAGTGGGTAAAATGCTCAAGGCAGCTGTAATGTAAGAGTCAACAGAAGTTTGATGAGCTCTCCCAACACAAGAATTTATGATCGTTTAACTTTCTCTTATATTTATGCCACCTATTTGGGTTGTAGATGTACAATATATTTGATAGTATGCAAATTCTTCTAAATTAACAATTTAAAAAAAAAAAAAAAAAAATCTAGCAACCTAAAGATGAACCGGCTTGATACACTCCCAAAATTAGACTGTAGAAATCAAAGTGATATGAGAGAGAGAGAGAAACAAACTTAGGTTGATGTTAAAGGAGGCCTGACTTAGAACATACGTGAAACAAGGCAGGGCATGTGTTATTTGATAAGTGTTTAAACTATGCTACAAGCCAAGAAGGAATTCATTTGTAATCAACAATGGAACTGAAAAGAATTACAAGAAAGACGAGTGTTTAAAAATATGCTACAAGCCTACAACATTAAATTGGTGATAAAGTCTGTGGCATTGGTATTCCAATTCACCACTTATAATTCAAATGCTGATCATTTCTAACTTTATCCCTCTAAAGATTTTCAACAATGTCAACAAAACATGCATTTACAATAGGTAAAGTACTGTGAAAACAAACTATATATGTTATATACATAACCATAAGTGATAAAGTTTCATTTTTGGATGGTATGCAACACAAATGTGATAGCTTGATATCCAATTCTAGTAGGGGAGAAAGGCAAAACATACCAGAACTTCAAAAACCCATGTCTCCGGAAATGTAGAGCAACGAAGTTTTTTCCCAAGAAAGTCTGAACAAAACGCTGGGCAGTGAGCATAATAAGCCGACTGGGTTCGATCAGCGTCTTGCATTGATGAGCAATGGGACCACCAGGCTGCATTACCCAATCTTGCTCCAAATCCGCATAGAAAACATCCCCGATTGCAATCACATCCTCATCCGATGAGAATTTGGACTCTACATCTTGCACAGTCCTCTTATTGGGGTTCCTAATATCCTCTTTCCAAATGGGTTCAGGCTTCCCCGTCGAAACCCCTAAAGATTTGAGCTTTTTGATGTGTTCCTCATCCAAATAACAAGGCTGAGGCAGCGAAAAATAACAAAACAACCTATCTATATGCAAGTGACTCTTCTTTGCCTCTAATAAATCTTCAAACGAAATGATCACCTTTCGTCCAAGGCATTTATTTATATGATCGAAATCCAATACCCTATCGTATTGGTAATCGAATTTGGGGCTGGGAATGACCAAAACCCGGTTAAGCAAAGCAGCGAAGAACATGTGCTTCTCCAAGCAAATCAAATGGTTGGACATTTGCCCCGATAAGCAAATCGCAAACAGGTATTTATTCGGTTTCGGTTTCCACTCAATGGTTCTTCGCTCGTTCTTGTTCTTCTGACCCACCTTGGCACACGTGTCGAACCCGAAACGAGGATCGGAAACATCGATGGGTTCGGAGCCCTGAGAGAAGCTTCCGGTGCGGTGTGGGGATAAGAGAATTTGTTGAATTTGTTTGTTCAGTGAAATCTGGTTGAGCACAGCGAGGTTAAGGTCAGATTGGGAGTAATTGGAAGTGGAAGTGGAATTGGAGTTAGAATGAGGCAGAGGGAGAGTGTGAGTGTGGTTCCACAAAGTGAAAAGCCCTAATTGTTGTTGCTTGAGCAAATAGAGAGCTTGAAGCTCGGATTCGCGCATGCGATCGCGAGAGGAGAGGGAGTCGAAACGGAGATCGGAGGAGGAGAAGGAGAAGGAGAAGAGGTGGCGGAGGTCGGTGGAGAAAAAGAGAATGAGGATGAGAAGAGGGAGGAGAATGGCGAAGAGGCACCTTTTGTTGTGGAGGAAACGGTGGAAACGCCGCCGTATTGCGCCTGAGTGGAAATCGTAGACACTAATGTCGAAGGTAGAAGGAGGTTGATGTTGATTTTGAGTTGCCGGAGGAGAATAATGGTGCTTGGTGTCGTTTTGCTCAATCAGGTTCTGGCGATCGTCGTCTTCGTCTGACGAAGACGAATCTCTCTCCATTTTAACACCGCGCCAAAATAAACGCCAATGGCGAGATTCGATTCGAGTGGATTTGGATATGGAAGCGAAAGAAGCAGAGAGGAATTGAATTGAAAGCAAAGAGAGTGGAAGTGTTTGATTTTTGTTTAAAGTTTAAAGCAATGTGTGTGTGTGAGTCTTGAGTCTTGGAGGAGTCTGTTTGTGGCAGTTGGAGAAAGGAAAGGAATATGATTGTGATGATGATGATACCGTGTATTCGTCGCGTGTGTGTATTGTGTCGGTGGATGAAAACGATCGGGTAGCGTATATCGGCCCGTGACAGCCCATTTTAGACATTCCAACCTCTGGTTGTTGCCCCGCCCCGACTACCACCTTTTAACCCCCCTCTTTTTCTAAAGTAATTAATTACTACTTACCTATGCAAGTATGCAACTAACTAACGAAATTGGATGAGGTGGATTTCTTTTTTAGAGGAAACTATAGTGGATTTTATGGATGAGGTGGATTTGAGAACTCTAAATTTCAGAATTTTGTCTAATTTCGTTTAAAAAATTCTTGTTAATAATACAATTAACTAATGAAATAAAAATTCTGAAAAATATTCTTATATAAAAATCTATAAAATATTTTTCCATGTAAAAATAATATTTATTTTAAGGGTTACTTTAAAAAAAAAAAAAATTGGTCTAGGCCTGAATTTTATAAATTGAAAACTTAGAAAATTGAAATAAATTTCAATCAAATTTAACAAATACAATTTATATTTTAGCCAAAAATAAATAGTCTAAAGTTACACACAAATCCACATCATCCAATACTTTAGGTTACATCAATAATTTGAATTTTATTATTAAATTTTACTATTGATTTCTATACACGTACTTTCTCAAGAAAAAAAAAGAAGAGATTTCTATACGCGTACATTGATCAAATAAAAAAGCCCCAGCCAAAATCTTAGCAAATTAAAGAGAGAATATATATATATATATATATATAATTAGCAATTGAAAATATTAGATCCCGTGCAATTGAAAATATTAGCTGCACATTCGAATAACAAATCGTGATCGTGGATGATAATGCACATATATATGAAACCCAAAAGCTATGTTTAGGCGAAAATGCATTTTCAATTCTTTTTTTATTAGCTAAGCCAACATCTAATATGCCACCTATGCACTTTATTTGCCACATATGGATTTTTTTGTAGAGTTGACGGCAGAGACCAAAATGAACATAATTTTTCATTTTTAGAGACTAAAGTAGTGCAAAATCAAGTTAGTGACCAAAATAAAAATAGACCTAAAATGTAGATGTTAGGGACATATTTTATGTAATTGACATATCTTTTGACAAAACGTACTTTACTTGTATTTGGGTAAATCTAAGTAGGTTGAAGATAATTATTACAAGTGGTTACATTGAAGTCATGAAGATTACTGAAGAAAAGTGCAATTTGCAGGTCTCGATACCTCCTCAACAAAAGCTCGATCTGTTGAGATTCATTAAAACTCGACACATGTCTCGATCTATCGAGCTTACGGGATTCAAACTATAGCCAGCAATGTTTTTATTCTAAAAGGCTACTTGTTTATGGGTTTGTATAATCTTTATAGGACTAGGAAAACCCAAGGTTTGTGAGTTTGTATAATTCTTATTGGATTAGGAAAGCCTAAGGTTTGTGTAAACCTATTTGGAATAGAAGAGCTCAATAAGCTCCTATTTAAAGGAGGTAAAAAAAAAAAAAAAAAAAAAAAAAAAAAAAAAAAAAAACCTAATCCTAGAGAGTTTTATAAGGTTTTCTTTTTGAAACTCTAATCTCCTTCTATAAATGAAAGAGTTCTTGCTGCATTTCTTGTATGCCTTTGGGTTTTGTAACCAAGCAAAGTCTCTTGCATCAACATTAAAGATTTTATTGGTGTTTTTATATGAAGCTGCTGCAAATCAACTACAACAATCAAAGGGCTGCTGTGGAGTTAGTCATGTACTAGGATCCGTGCATCATTGGTTAGTCATATACTGAGATTCGTGCATTGATCGGAGAGATTGCTGCTACATCATAAGTCCAATTGGGTATTAGGGTAAGGGTTCAACTGCAGCTACCCACACCTATTTGAGCATCTCACTGCACCCATCCCTGTAATTTCCCAAAACCCATTCCTCAATCCCACCACACCCCATCTGTCCCACTCTGACGAACTCCTTAAAGCCCATCCGTGAAATTTCCCACTCAAACCCAACCCCGAAAAACCCACCACTCCCCATCCTTGTACCAGATTCGATATATATATATATATCCTTATTTATACATTTATTTGTATATAAAAAATATATGTGCATAATGTTATCTGCAATAGTGTTTGTGAAGGTATATGGCAGCTTCAGAATATTTTGGTAAACTAAAATTAGCATCGTTTTTGAATTGGGCTTGTTACAATATTTTTATGATTTTGGATGGTTTAACAATAATTATTGTAGAGACTTTGCTGAGATGATGTTGAATGGGTCTATACTGTCTTGTATTGCAAGTTGTTTTTTTGGTAAATATCATCTTCTTGCTTACAAATTCGATTAAATGGTATGTCAAATAATTTCCTATGCTAAAAATATGTATGTCATAATGCCAATTTTGGTTTTTAAACTGTTTATCTTATTGACCACCTAAAGGGTAAGACATATGTTGTTTTTGTTTGTCGTGTGCTTGGGGTGTACGACACATGGGAAGAAGTCCGTGCCCAAGTTCATCAATATTCTGGAGTAGACCACAAGGCGTTTAAGCATAAAATGGAAGCAGAAATTGCTTTTATGAAGTTTTGGCAGATTGGTGGTGGGAATGTGTAACAAGGTTCTTTATTCAGTACATATTCTACTCATTCCAGCTCAAGTTCTAGTACTCCTTCAACTGAAGAGATTTCCAGCACAGGAGATGTTAAATATGATTTATTGAAATATCAATTAGATATCGCAATTGGGCAGCGGAACTATGCAATGAAGATTGCAAAGTTGAATGCAAGAATGCTATACGTAGTGGCATCTCAAGTACTGCCTGATGACGAGCTCAATAAAATGGCACATCCAAACTTGGGTGAATGACCATGAAAGTTGTGTTAGGGTTGTGATTTTTGTACGTGGGTACCTCTATCATTGTTATGAAAAACTTGGATGTGTATATGTTCCCATATTTTGTGATTGGAATTTTGTAATGGATGTGTATATATGGTGTATAGTTATTTTGAGATGCTCAATTGTAATATAGGTATATTTTTTTGGCATTTTCCTGTAAAATGTTTTACATTGAGGGGCCAAACGTAGGAAAATATTTTCTGGAAAAATGCTTTTACATGCATGACCAAATATTGAAAATACTTTTCCAGTGTATTTTTTTGAACCCAAAACAAATATCTGAAAAATATTTTCCTTTTCGTAAAACATTCAAAAAAGGTTTTACATACCAAACACAATCTTATTTTCATTCATTTTTAAGTTATAAATTTTTTAAAGTCAAATCATAAACTTTTAAGCAAAATATATACTGTTAATTTTTATTTAATTATCCCATGCATCACATAGTTAGTGACTAGTTTTAATTTTAAATAACATGTCATTGGATACATTTGAAAATATATCCAATTTAAACTATGTACGAATCTACACTAGAGTTGCAGCATAAAAAAGGGCGAAAACCACATTTTCGTCCTTACATTTTCATGCAATTCTCACTTTGGTCCCTGTCTTTTATTTTCATCGCTTTTACTCCCTATCCTAAAAAACGCTTCTTGTTTTTGTCCCTGTCGTTATATCAGAGACGAAAAATGCACATGTGGCAAACGGCAGAATTAAAAATATTAAATATATTTTATTTTATTTTAAAATAAAATAAAATTTTAGTTATCATTTAATTATTTAAATAATAATTGTTCTTCATGTTCTTCCCCCAATAACATGGTTGCCCTGAACATAAGAAATTCAAGATTTTCTTCTCTTTTCTTTTCTTGCATTTTCTTAGCATCCAAACAAGTAAAAACATATACAAAACCATGAAGCAAAAACATATACAAAACCATGATCAAACTCAGGTATTCTAACATAATCAACTAACAAAACCCAAAACACTTAATCAAAAAAAATAAAAATAAATAATTGATGGTGTAATAAAAACATCCATCCATGAGTCACGTCTCGTCCATAGGTGTTGTCCAAAGAGGAGGTACCCCGTGCTCGTCCATGGCGACTTTGTCCGTCCGTCCTTCGAGGTTGTTGTGTCCTAAGCACTTTGAGCCTTAAGCATGCATATTTTCACCAGGTGTGAGAATTGACGAACCATTGTAAGCCAAGTCCAACTATTGTGAAAGACATACCCAAATAATGTAACTTCCATGGCAGTTATGGAAGTTATCTCTGAATCTTTCGTACTACTTAGCAATAGGAACGGTTATCAAATAAGTAACCGTTGCCCACATGCTATATAAACGATGGCCAATAGGATGGTAAGACATTCAGAGATTTCCAACTTTTTTGGAATTACAGAAAGACTAACTTTGCCATCGGAGGATTCTTGGCCAGCTACCACCGGTCTCCTCTGATTCTGTGTTCATTTTTTTAGGACTTACCACAAAATCATCAGCATTTGAGACTTTCAGCCCACTGGTATAATAGAATTCATCAGTTGGCGCCATTTGTGGGGAAAGAAATTTGTCATTCTTGAACTTAATTTGTTGAGTTCTCCGATTTCTTTCTCTGACAAAGGCTTGAAATGGTTCGGACAAGATCAAGGTCCACTAGTCTAGGCCTTCAACAGAGTAGGGACGCCTCAAGCAACCTTCATTGCGACCGTCAATCGGCGCCCACCATGCACCCATCTCCTATTCAACATGTGCAATCCATGGCCGCTGCTATGGCGGAGTTAACCCACCAGAATCAGGAGTTGGTGAGGCAACTTAATTTAAGGAGGCAGCATCATGAATGGGACACTGAAGGACAGGCCCAGAGTCAAGAAGATTGAAGGAATGTTGAACCTGAAAGCCAGTCAAGGGGTACCGCTCCATGGAGGGTACCTCATTTGGAGAAGGAAATGGACCAAATGAGAAGAGTTATGGATGAGATGAGGGAGAATATGAGGAGAATGAACCCTGTAGAAGATTTGGTTTATAGGACTGATTCCCCCTTCGTGGCTTCCATCAATGCTCACCCTTTGCTACCCAAGTTCAAGATGCCTTCATTAGATTCATATGATGGGACGCGGGATCCTTTCGATCATATTGCCACCTTCAAAACTACCATGCACCTTCAAGGGGTCCCGGATGAAATAATGTGCAGAGCTTTCCCTACTACCCTTAAAGGACTTGCACGAGTGTGGTTTAGCAAAATATCTCATAACACAGTGACATCCTTCGAGGAGTTAAGCAAGTTGTTCGTTAATAATTTTATCGGAGGGCAAAGGTACAAGCGTTCCTCGTCCATTTTATTGACTATAGAGCAAGGAGAGAATGAAAGCCTGCGTTCCTTCATCACGCGTTTCAATAGGGAGGCCTTGACCGTGGACGAGGTAGATGACAAGCTCCTGTTAGCAGCTTTCCATAATGGGGTTAACTCCAACTTGTTCATACACAAACTTTATGAGAAAGAACCTCAGTGCATGGCTTAACTCATCCATTCTGCCCAAAATTTCATGAACGCAGAAGATGCGATCATAGCTAAGAGGAGGAAGAGAGCTGAAAGAATGGAAACAAACCCTGCTCGTCACTCTGAACAGGGTCCTCATCCAAAGGAGGGACGAACAAAAGAAAAAAAGGATCGAGATAATAAGAGGCCAGGTTCTTCAGTGCGGAATCAACAATATACCCCTTTGAATGTGCCACTTGAGCAAGTTCTTATGCAAATCAAGGACGATCCATCCTTGAAGTGGCTTGAGAAAATGAAGGGAGATCCCAACAAGCGCAATAGGAATAAGTACTGTCGCTTCCATAGAGACCATAGGCATGACACGGACGAGTGTTTTGATTTAAAGTAGCAGATTGAGAATCTCATAAGGCAAGGGAAGCTGAGAAATTTCCTGGGACGAGACCACAAGGATGAAAAATTGAAAGGTAAGGTAGAGGAATCATCACGATTGCCACTGGGCGAGATAAGAGTCATCATGGGAGGAAGTTTGGTAGGACAGTCGTCCAAGTCAAAGAAGGTGTACTTGAAAGTAGTGCAGAGCGTCCAACTTTCCGGACAATCACAAAGAGATGCGACCACGGACGAACAAGCAATCGCTTTCACGGACGAAGATGCCAAGGGAATTCACCACCCTCACGATGATGCTATTGTCATCACCTTAGTTATTGCTGACTACATAACTAAAAGGGTGTTGATAGACAATGGGAGCTTAGCGAACATTCTGTATTATCCAGCTTTTCAGCAAATGAAGGTTGGACGAGACCAGCTTCGTCTAGTTCACTCGCCTCTAGTGGGTTTTGGAGGAATGAAAGTACAACCTGTTGGCACAGTCATGCTGCCAATGGTAGTGGGGACATATCCGCAGCAGGTAACCAAAGATATAAGCTTCCTTGTGGTAGATTGCTCATCTTCTTATAATGCCATAATTGGAAGACCTACTCTGAATAGTTGGAAGGTAGTCACGTCCACTTACCACTTGTCAGTCAAATTCCCTACGGAGTATGGGGTAAGACAAGTACAAGGAGACCAATTGGCAGCAAGGGAGTGTTACTTGGCTATGCTTGCCATGGACGAGCAGCAGCAGATGATGAGCATTGAGGAAAGGAGAATTGTGGCCGAACTTATTGAAGTGTTAGAAGATGTTTCCTTGGATGATAGCAATCCTGAAAGATGTACTAGGATTGGCGCAGATCTAAAAGAAGAAGTTAAAAAGGACCTCGTCTAGTTTCTAAGGAAAAACATTGATGTATTTGCCTGGAGTCATGATGATATGCCAGGTATAGATCCCAATGTCATCACTCACTGACTAAATATGTGTCCTTCCTCCAAGCCAGTACGACAAAAGAGAAGAGTGTTCGCCCCTGAGAGAGATAATGCTATTAAAGACGAAGTTCAGAAGCTAATAGCGGCGAAGTTTATACGAAAGTGTACTATCCAGATTGGTTGGCCAACGTGGTAATGGTTAAAAAGGCAAACGGCAAGTGGCGGATGTGTGTGGATTTTACCGACTTAAACAAGGCTTGCCCCAAGGACAGCTTTCCGTTACCACGCATTGATCAATTGATGGATTCTACGGCAGGCCACAAATTACTTAGTTTCATGGATGCTTTTTCAGGATACAACCAGATAAGGATGAACGAGGCTAACTAGGAGAAGACTTCTTTCGTTACTAGCCAAGGCTTATTTTGTTATGAAGTAATGCCTTTTGGCTTGAAAAATGCTGGGGCAACGTATCAGCGACTGGTTAATCACATGTTTCATCCTCAGATCTAACGAAATGTAAAAGTTTATGTGGATGATATGTTAGTGAAAAGCTTGGATGATGAAAAACATCTGGACAACTTGCAGGAGATCTTCGACACACTCAGACGTTACAACATGAAGTTGAACCCCAGCAAATGTGCCTTCAGGGTAGCCTCAGGAAAATTCCTTGGATTCATGGTTTCACATAGAGGAATTGAGGCGAATCCGAAAAAGATTAAAGCAATTCTGGATATGAAGCCTCTGCGGAATGTCAAAGAAGTTCAATCCCTTACCGGGCGAGTTGCTGCTCTCAACAGGTTTGTTTCTAAAACTACTGACAAGTGCTTGCCATTTTTCAAGGTTCTTAAAAAGGCATTCGAGTGGACGGACGAGTGCCAAAGAGGCTTTCAAGACTTGAAGACATACCTCATCACGACTTCGTTGTTAAGTCCTTCTGTGATGGGTGAAGAGTTGTTCTTATACCTAGCAGTTACCCCTCATGCTGTGAGTTCAGCATTGATAAGGGAGGAAGGAAAAGTATAAATGTCAGTCTACTATACTAGCAAAGCCTTGAGGTGAGAAGAAGGACGATATCCAATGATAGAAAAGTTAGGTTTCGCGCTAATAACAGCCTCCAGGAAACTAAGGCATTACTTCCAAGCTCATGTCATCAACGTCATGATGGATCATCCGCTCAAAAAGGTAATGAACAAGTTGGAAGCTGCAGGATGATTGATTCAATGGGCTGTCGAGCTCAATAAGTTCGACATAAAGTACAAACCAAGGCATACCATAAAAGCTCAAGCACTAGCAGACTTCATTGCAGAGTTTACCCCAACCCATGATGATATAAGAGAGATGGAAAATAAGAAATGGACGTCCATGTGGATGGTTCATCTACACAACATGTAGAAGGGGATATGTGTGGTTCTACAATCTCTAGAAGGGGATAAACTAAAACACATGGTTCGCTTGCAGTACCAAGCTACTAATAATGAAGTCGAATATGAAACTCTCCTCAAAGGTCTGGAATTGGCTAAGTCTATGGAAGCGAAGTCCATAGTTGTTTTAGGAGATTCTCAGTTAGTCATAGGCCAAGTGAAAGGGATGTATGAGGCTAAGAAAGAACGAATGAAGAAGTACCTTAATAAGGTGATGTGCCTTATGAGAAAATTTGAGGAAATTAACTTTGTTCAAATCCCAAGGGAAGAGAATATAAAAGCTGATGCCTTGGCGAAGGAAGCCTCAGCGAATGAAGCTATGGACAAGTTTGATGAAATTCAGTATATGCCAAGTATAGATATCCCAGAAGTACAACAAGTGGAGAGCAGACGAAATTGGATGACTCCAATTATATCATACTTAAAAGACGGATAACTCCCAGAAGAGAAGGACGTAGCTAGAAATTTAAGGGTAAGGTCGGCCAGGTATTTACTTATGGACGAGGTGTTGTATAAAAGAGGCTTTTCACAGCCTTATCTTAGGTGTTTGGCTCTCGACGAAGCAAACTACATATTGAGAGAAATCCATGAAGAGGCATATGGCAATCATTCAGGAGCTAGATCACTCGTTCACAAAGTCGTCCGTGCAGGATACTATTGGCCAAATATGCAAGCAGATGCAAAAGCTTATGTTAACGTCTGCGATCAATGCCAACGATTTAGCAATGTCCCCAGGCAACCATCGGAGTATCTAACCCCAATGACGGCCCCATGGCCCTTTGCGTAATAGGGACTAGACATCCTGGGTCCTTTTCCACTAGGTGTAAGGCAAATGAAGTTCCTCGTGGTTGGTATTGATTATTTCACCAAGTGGATAGAAGCAGAACCCTTAGCTAATATCACACAACAAAATGTTAAGAACTTCGTATGGAAGAACATTGTGTGCAGGTTTGGAGTGCTCAGAGTGCTGATATCCGACAATGGACGACAATTTGACAATGCAATCTTCAAATATTTTTGTATGCACTTCGGGATTCAGAATCACTACTCCTCCCCAGCCCATCCACAAGCAAATGGCCAGGCTGAAGTAGCAAACCGATCATTGTTAAAAATAATTAAGACTCGGCTTGAGGGGGCTAAGGGAGTATGGCCAGACGAGTTGCCAGGTATTCTGTGGGCATATAAGACGACAGTGAGAACTCTGACAGGAGAAACTCCTTTCAAGCTAGCCCATGGAACTGAAGCAGTCATACCCGCAAAAGTGTACATGGCCAACCATAAGGTGACAACCTATCAGGATAAAGATAATGAAGAGCAACTCCGTTTGAACCTGGATCTAATAAACGAGGTGAGGATGAATGCTGAACAAAGGATGGTAAGGTACAAAAACCTTATGGCTAGGCAATATGATGCGATGGTGAAGCCAAGGCGGTTCCACATAGGAGACCTCGTCCTGAAGAAGGTATCTTTGGCAACAAAGAACCTAGCTCATGGGAAGTTGGGACCTAATTAGGAAGGCCCTTACAGAGTTATCAACTGCAAAAGACAAGGATCCTATTACTTGGAGGCCCTAGACAGGAGGAAGTTGGAGCATCCTTGGAATGTTGAGCACCTGAGGAGGTATTACCAATGAAAACGCCAGCCTGGACGAGCGTGAAGACCATTTGTATATTTATCTACATAAGTCTATTTACTTGTTTTTAGTGTTGCTTTGTTATTATTATATTAAAGTCATGGACGAAGTTATGGTTTGGTTTGTATTTATTTTCCTAAAAAGGCATGAACTTCTAAGTGTATGCCTCGTTTGTGAGTAATATTTATTCAATGTACATAATGTTGTGTGAATCACTACCATGTTCTTTCTGTACAAATCAACCCATGAGAAGACCAAAAAACTCAAAGACGAAAAAAACTCTCTGGACGCAAAGATGTAACGTCAACTTGTCTAAATGAAATCAGGGCGTGCTCGTCCAAAGTAAAGGACGAGGTAAAACCCTATACCTTGAGCAAATCTCAATGCCCAAGGCATATTCGTCCATATGATGGACGAGGTAAGACGTGTAAATCCATGACATGGACGAGGAAATGTATGGAGTACTTACTCATGCACCAAAAATGTTCTAGCGCATGGACGCCAAGAATGTACCAACACATGGACAAGAAAAACAAAAGTCTTACCATTATTAAACGTTAGAATCAGCCAAACCTAAAAACGGGTAACGCTGATAATTATCATTTCACTTGGATAAACTACGCTTAGTAAAATTCCGATAAAAGTGGTTCAAGCATATATGTGAAATGTAGACGAGCTAAACAAGGTATGCATATATAAGAGAAATAGCAATCATTAAATTGTTTCAAAAGGGCAGACGAGAAACGTCCAAACACCCTTACAAAATTAACTATTTTATAAAAACTCGTCCTTAAATGTGGACGAGCCTAATGTACTTGGATTACCAAAAAAAAAAAAAGGATGAAAACATAAAACATCGAAATATTTTTTAAACTGGGGCATTGACATTGGGGTCGTCTTGAGGCTGGGTCGTGGCATCGACCTCTATATTGGCGTCCTTAGAGCCAAGGTGAAGGAGAGAGCTAGTGGTGGCAGCATTCAAATTGAGTACAATGGAGCTAAAGTCTACATTGGGAAACTTTTCAATAGCGTCCATCCTAAAATCTTCAAACCCTGCTACATAGTTAGTGTCCAAAACATCAGTATATTGTTTAGACGCTTTGAATTCAGCCACTGCGTCTTCCTTTGCCTTGGAGAGAAGAATGCTATGCTCGTTGCTCTTTTTCTGCAAGTCTTCAAGACGAGTATCTTTTTCTGCAGCACTAGCCTTCAAATCCTCAACCAAAGTTTTCAACTCCCTCACCTCGTCCGTGGTTTTGGCAGTCACTTCAGCCCATTGTTTAGCCTCGTCCTTCAACTCCTGAATTCTCGTCTCTAACAAGATCCTCGTCTTGTCCAATCCTGTGGCCTGTCTAGACGCTGCTATAAACTTGGACATGCCCTATAAAAAACAACAACAAATAAAAGTTAAAAAAAAAGAAAAAAAAAAAAGAAAAGAAAAGGAGAATGAAAATTTAGTCAAGACGAAGTATAAATGTTACCTTGAAAAGGTCATGGACACCAGAGTGTTCAAAATCTTTAAGGGACCTGTCATAGCAAACGTTTATATCCTCGTCAGAAACAGCATTCTTGAAACGTTCCCAAGCCAGGTCTTCATTTTCAATAATATTTGAAGGGACCTTGTGGGAAGGTTGAGACGAGATTGACATAGTTGTTTTAAACGGTGAAGTCTTGGACGGGGTGGACTCAACAGGAGTAGATGAGTCAACATCAAAGACTTTGGTGGGCTGGTGGGACGACAGAGTAGGCTTGACTACTTGGGACGAGCCATGCTTGGTCTTCTTGCCACGCCTACGAGGAAGATTTTCCAAATCCAAGTTTTTGGATAGAGTCTTCCTCTTATCTCCAGCCAATGGACGAGCTTGAAGTTTAGGCTCAAGACGAGCTCCCTCAGCACTAACCTCCTTTTCCTTGTTTCCTCTCATGGTTGCCATTCCTATAAAGAAAAAAGAGGAAGAGAGTTTACTTTGACACAAAAGAAAATAAAAATAAAAGATGCAGGGAATGTTTGGAATTTGAAACTTACTTTTTCTTACAGTAATTTCGTGTGCAAGTGCTATGTCAGATGGGTTACGCCCTAACCCCCACTTGGCAAGTTGTCTAAAATTGACCAAGGAATGAAAATCCCTGTCTGTGTGTAGATGAGCCCTGTGGACGTAGTCACGATGCAACTTGCTCAAGGCAGGTCGTCCAACGGCTGTAATGAAATAAAGGGAGGTTAAATAATAATAATAATAAATAAAAAAGAAGAGAGGGAAAGCTAAGGGACTTACCCTTAGGATGAAGGTTTCCTAGGTCCCCAGTAAAATGACCAAATATATCCCGGCCAACGTCTACGAGATTTCTAGCCCAGAATCCAGAGACGAAGAAAAACTTCGTCTTCCATTTTTTGTCAGATGTGGCCATGGATTTCACCAGTCTACAATCTTTACCTCTGGCTGTGAATTGATAAAAGGCAGGGGATTGATGAATTTCTGAAGGTTTGTAATAGTAGAGGAACTCGTTCACAGTAATAGGACAGTCCCTTCCAAACACTTCCCTCCATAAAATTTGCATAGAGATAATCAATCTCCATGCATTTGGGTTGAATTGACATACTCCTAGACCTAATCTAACTAACAATTCTCTGGTAAAAACATTTAAAGGAAACCTAAGACCTCCTAGAAGGTAAGCCTCATATACACCTATCCCAAAATGGGGATTACAACACCACTCTCCACAGACGGGCAATCTAGGATTAAACTCGTCTGGAATTTGGTACCATTCCCTAAGGTTGTTTAGTCTTTCCTCATTCGTCTTAGAAGGAATATCAACAGCACAACTATATACAGTTATCTCCGTCTCGTCCAGAGGACTAGACGGAGGGATGGAGGACGAGGTGCCTACCTGGGACCCTGAAGTTTTTCTAAGTTGTTTTTGTACTACTTCTAAGGGAAGCCCAGGGACCCCTAAGACATATTCCTCGTCTGTGGTGTTTCCCCCACTACTGCTACTGGTGTCACTAGAGTTATCACTACTCTCGTCATATTACTCGTCTATAACTTTCTCTGTACTATCGCTAGACGAGGAGATAGTTATTTCTGACATTTTTTGAAAAGAAAATTTTGGAAACCTAAAAGACGAGAAAAGAGGGAATACCTGGCTCTAGGATGAACTGAAACTATGGACGTGAGGAAACTCTTAGACGAGGCTCTAGATGATGAATGTCAAGGAAGGAAAATCTCAAAAGTGTGGAGGGCTCGAAAAAATTGATACTTTATCCCAAATTTGAAGGAAAAAAAAAACACTTTTCTCCTCTGACATCCAATTGAACGAACTTTATTAAATTAATATTAAAAATGTTATGTATTATCATGCCCTTTACTTTAGGGCAGGTTTCTAAAATTATATAATTTTCTAAATTCTAGAGGTGTATTTTCAATATACTCTCATTTACTAACCTTCAGACAAGGCTCAATGCTTGTTAGAATTGTATTATTAAAACTTAAAAGATTAAAATTTTCATATCTCAACAACTTAAACTTTTAGGACAATTGATAATATAACATTGCTTGATCATTGTATCAACTAATCGAAAATTCTTCACCTAAAACCAACCTTTAGCTTGAAAATTTTGAATCGTATCTTAATTCCACCATCATATCATAGGCCACTAAACACTATTTCATAGGCACATCAGAAGAATTTAAAAGCACAAGTCAACAAGTCAAGGTCTTTATTAAAATAATATAATAATAAGGAAAATTAGAAAAGGTTTGAGGAATCACTATATATTATGACGAGCTAATTACCATATACTCACACTTCAGCTTTTCTTCCTTCAAACTTCTTTTTCTTCGTTACAATGGCTGCCTCTTTTGCGACTCTTCATGTGCTTTTCTTAGGGTGCGTTTGGTAAACTGAATATAGATTACATTAAGAATAGTAATCTTTATTATTGGGAATAGAAGATATTGTAATAGAATAACTATTACTATTCATAAGTTTGGTTGTTACATATGGAAAGCTTGTAAAAGATAATGTATAAGGAAACTTCATATTTTTGGAAATATATAATTTTAAAACCTATTATATGCATTAAGGAATAGCTATTACATCCATTTTAAAGAGGAATAGCTATTCTTTAATTTAAAGAATAGTTATTCCAATGTAATAACTAATCCATGTAATAAAGATGTAACCAAATGACCGATTTGATATTACACATGAATAACTATTCCATTACAGGAGCTATTACAATGTACCAAACGTACCCTTAGTATAATTCCTTCTCGCTACCCTCAGTTTAAGCTTCTTCTTCTTCAAAGCAGAGTCAATCTCAAATGTCTCTTGCAATGAAAAAGACAATCAAGCCCTTCTAACTCTTAAACGTGGTCTCACTGATCATGGACATGTCCTTTCATCCTGGTCTGACCATAAAGATTGCTATATTTGGGACGAAGTTTTCTGTGACAAGAAAATTGGCCGAGTCTCTGAACTCCATCTCAATTATTCGAGGTTAGGCGGTGAGAATAGTGGTTCGTTGCTCCAATTAGAAAATTTGAATTACTTGGATTTGAGTGGCAATGACTTTAATTGTACTTCGATCCCAACTTTCCTTGGTTCAATGTACAGTCTCACACATCTTGATCTCTCAAGCACTAACTTTAGTGGACTCATTCCTCATCAGCTTGGGAACCTTTCAAGCCTTCACTATCTGTCTCTTGGAGATAATTCTGACCTCTATGTAGATAACCTTCGTTGGATGTTTGGTCTCTCTACCATTCCATACCTTGGCCTCAGCTCAACTGACCTTCATAGAGAAGATGATTGGCTTCTGTTAGGTTCTAAGGTCTTAGGATTTTATGTATTTAGAACTCTAATTTGTAATGTTGGCAAACCAAGATCAAAACATTGTATTTAGTCTTATTTAGACTTGCTCAAAGTTGGTTTAATATTGTAAAGTTGGAATCGAGTGGCTGCAGAAGTACTTGGGACTTTCGGCCTGGCTCGATCGATCGAAGAATAGACTCGATCGATCGAAAATCGCACAGGTTGAATTTTCTGCAGAATTTCCAACTCAGCCCTACTTCATTAAACGTTTAGGGTTTTATGTTTTTACCCTAGGTATATAAACAAAACCCTAGCCACGTTTTTGAAGGTTGTCCATATTGTATTGTTGCCTTGATCAAAGAGTTCTACTCGAACCTCTCTGTCCATTACTATGATTCCATCACTCTGGTAAGAAGTTGGATACGGGGTGAAGAGTACACCATTACTCCTATGGTAGTGACCTCTACTCTTGGGGTGCCTATGGTCTAAAATCTTGTCTATCCTTATGATGAGTCTCCTCCCCTTGATGACATCATGTCATATCTTACTGGGACTTCTATCTAGTAGGGTTTTGATCCTCAGATCACCTCTCACGAGTTGACTAAGATTCATTATCTCTTTTTCCAAATTTCTTGCCATTCGATCTAGCCCATCTCTCAATTGCATACTATTCCTTTAGAGAGATGTGCATTTTTGTATGCTCTTGTCACAGACGCTTCTACGAGTTTTCCCCATCTTTTCATTCGTTCTTTGATTGAGCTTCATGGGAGTAGTTCTACTACTCATGGTTTGTTTTTCCCCCTTTTTATTCATCAGATTTTATTACATCTAGGACTAGATGAGTTTTCGACTTTTAAGCCTGTTCATATTATAGCTCCTATAGGTGCAACCTTTCTTAGGCAGAGGGTTGCTCAAATACGAGCTAGCTCTAAATGTCCTAGAGTTGATTCTTCCTCTGGTGCTCCTTCTCCTCCTCCTCCTCCTCCTCCTCCTCCTTCTTCAGGTGATCTGAGTGCTGATGCATTTGTTGATCTAACTGTTATTACTGATCCTCCACCTTTTGCATCAGATGTTTCTAGCATTCATTTTGATTTAGACACTGTCATGACCGTTTAGGCGGCTCATGGTCAGCTTTTGGTGGACGTGCTTATTGAGCTTCAGGCCTTAAGAGAAGATTTGGCGAGCATTAGATGGTCCCCTCCACCACCTCCTTTTGATGATGAGTGATTACCCTTTAGCAATTCATCACAAGAAGGGGAAGTACATATGGATAGAAGATTTTGTTGATGAGGGGAGCTTTTGTTGTTTTGGAGCTGTGGAGCTTTAGATTGTATCTAGGTGCTTCATCTTGTATTTATATTTTTTGGCTCATGCTGTATTTTGTTTTATTTGAGTTGTCTATGATAAGGGGAGATACTATGATGTGTTTGTTTCTGTTTCTTGTTTCATATTGTGCTACATTGATTATTGATTTATATTTATGAGGTTATTCATGATATATGTCTTGTAGTTTATGTTATGTGAAATCAAGAATTTATTTTGTTTTACTTGTATTTTCCACACATGCGTTTATGTGTTTATTAAGTGTTACAGGAATATATAGGTTGATTTGGTCGTGTTGCCATCCACATTTACAACTGATAGATAGTAATTAGGTTGAATCTGTTTTGTAATGGGCTATTTTTGTAACTTTGAGCACTTTATCTAGTTTGTGTTTTGTCACGGATTGCCAAAGGGGAGGAAAGTTTGTTAGGTTCTAAGACTTTAGGTTTAAATGTATTAGAACTTTATTTTGTAATGTTAGACTTGCTCAAAGTATGTTTATGTGTAAAGTTGGAATCGAGTAAACTGCAGGATTTACTATGTAAATCTACCTGGCTTGATCGATTGAAAATTAGACTTGATCGATCGAAACTCGCGCAAATTTTTTTTCTGCAGAATTTTTCAACTCAGCCCAAGCCCGTTTAATGTGTAAGGTTTTATGTTTTGCCATAAGTATAAAAGGAAAAACCCTAGCCATGTTTTAGAGTGGTTGTTTATGCTATGTATGTGAATCTCTTATGAGATCTCGAGGTGTTTGCCTTCACATATACTTAGGGTTATCAAGAATCAAGATTATGTCAAGAGCTTGATGATCAGTTCAGTTGCTACATAAAGAGCTTAAAGATATACAAGTGGGAGTACTTATGCTTGCTGTAAATCCAAGAAAGAAGTGGTCCGTGGACTTGGAGCTATTACGTGGTCGTGGTAGTAAGTTTCCTACTTAAGGTAGTAATAGGATGTTAGTGGTCTAAGTCGCTATTGTGTAAACTTTAATTCTTTCATAGTGGATCAGCAGACTTATTTCCTTTGTTGCACAAATCTCCAATCTATGACTAACTCCTTTACACAGATCCCAGTACATAACTAACTCCAGCAACATGAATAATTGTTGTTGGTTGTAAAGTTCTTCATTTCATAATCAATGAAGATTAGGAAGCACTTAGTTACTGGAAGCTCGAATGTATGTGAAAACACAAGAGCTATTTAGACCCCCAAATTAGAAATTATGGCCGGGTTGATTTACTCTAACTTAAACTAAGTTCAGAATAGAGTAAATGCAAGTGAACAAACAATATAACTACTCTAACCCATATTCAACAAATATCAACAATAAAATGAAAGCTAAAAGAGTAAGGAAAAAGGATGTAAATACAAGATAACATCATGATGTGTTATCGAAGAGGAAACCAAAGAACTCGGCGAAAAACCTTTCTACCGCCCTCTAAGCTCCTGCTACCACTAGAGAATAAGTTGAAGTACACGAATAACAAAAGACCTTCCAAGCCCAGTCTACCCCATGTACTTGAGCTCCTGCTACCACTAGAGAATAAGTTGAAGTACATGAATACCAAAAGACCTTCCAAGCCTAGTCTACCCCATGTACTTGAGCCCTCTAAGCTCCTGCTACCAACTAACTTAACGAAAGCTTGTCTTCTCTAGCTCTCCAAATCAAACAATTCAACCAAATTGCATCCACCAAACAAATGACTTCTTCCAATACTTCTTAGCAGCACCAAAACCTCACTTTACACTCAAAATGGGTGTGGTAAGTGTTTGGGCTATCAACCTCTCAATGATTTGGATATGGAGATGTAAGAGTTGAGAAAAACCACCCAAGATTGTGTAAAGGATTGTAGGTATGACAATCTCTAACTCTCAAGGGTTATGTCTAGGGTTTTCTCTCTAAGAAGCACTCCTCTTAATGTGTGGGTAAGGACGGTATATATAGTGTGGACAAAGACAAAGTGGAGCAGATATGCCAAAATAGCAAAACAGAATATTTTGCGAGTATCTCGTGAGAATGCCTTACCCACAAAATACTCGCGAAAACCAGCTGTCATGACTCTTCACATTTGAGTCATGTGTTGTGCACATGGCTTCATTCCTTAGGAAGTCCTCTTATGAGCTACCACGAAATCTCCTTTGATCTTCAATGTTGTCTTAAGTCTTCACATTCTCTCTCACACACAACCCATACAATGAAATCCCATATAAAATACAAGGTACATAAGATTGAACAAAATTACAATCAAATTTGGCATGGAATTAAAGCTAACACAAAATAGTTGTAAATCACAACTTTACAATCTCCCCCTTTAGCTATTCCATGACAAAACCCCTAAAACAGACTCTAGACTTAAACGTGAGTTTGGGAACACTGGCAAAACTCACTCATACCTAGTCTAGAAACTGTGAAGCACTTGCACATATACACTTGTATCCTAAAACACTCACACACAAACAAAACTTTCATTAAGCTTATGACAAGTTGAATACAAGGTACGCATATGTGCAAGTAAAATGTGATCATGGTAATAAACAGGATATAAACTACGATGCTTAACTTGATCAAACAAGAACAGTCATTAAAGAATGACTACAATGAACATTTAGCTAGTAAATGATCACCCAGACATGCAATGCAAATAAGAGCAACGTAAAAATCAATTTCATGTCCAACACACAAACAATGCAAAATACAAGAAGTATTTGCATCAAGGATACAAGATACAAGATCCAACAAGGGCACAGTACTAAAGATAATGCATCATAATCTGAAAGTACTTTTAAAAAAAAAATGCTACAAAGCAAGGATACATAGACAAAGTACTAAATATAAACTAAAAGTTTTAAACCAAAGTACTTAACAGCTTTAAAAGAAAGCAATGTAAATATCCAAGAATTATAGAAGCTATAAAGATAAAAGAAAGTAGACTACTAAAACACCACCAAAATAAGCCAATAATGAATTGTAATGCTATGCTCCCCCTCAAACTATGCAGCTCCCCCTCAAATTTTCTCCCCCTTTTTTGACCGAAATGGCCAAAGAGTCTAAAACTACTCGAACTCGAATTCGAAGCCATCTTGCTACTGCCGCTGCTGCTCCATCATCATGTCATCGATCTGAGATGAGATTTCATTGATTTATCCTTCGATGTAGGTGAATTGATCAGTGGTGTGCTACACATGTGACTAGCATACCATACATCTACTCAACTCTTGCAATGAGGCAATCAAGACAGTTGGGTCCCCGTGCTTGTGCTTAGGAGGATGGTTATGCAGAGCCCTCCGAGGTTGATGTGTAGCTATCAATTTCTTCCTCCATGTCCCTACCTTCTTCCTCAACATTATCCTTTGGGATTTAAGAAAAGCTGATTTTTGGTTCGGTGATGTGGGCTTTGCTTTGGGTCATTGTTTGAGCACCAATCAGATAGTCTCTTTGCATGATGGTAAGACTGTTTGGAATCCTCAGTCTTGTTTTTGCTATGAGAGCCATGATGAGACTTGGGAATGGCTAGATTGTTCTTGAGTTCTTCTTGGTAATGCTTTTGATCAGGGGGTAGTATATGTGCCTGCAATATCGATCTCCTTATGTGTGAAGAGATCATCTAGAAAAATAGTTCTTGGTCTTGATAGTGTGGTCAAATTCGTCACCGAGTAGAGGTTGGAGAGCATAATATAGGCCAAAGTCCTCATCTTCGGAGTGAAAGGAATCATGTTCAATGACTTCTTTTTGAGAATGCCACCGAGGATTTCCACCATTGGCTCAAGAGAATCCAATCTTTCTTTGTATTGGATAGAGATTTGTTGAGATGGTGGAAGAACTTCCAATACCTCTTGGATTGAGTCCCTCGTAATAACGAATTCTTTTTGCTGCACCCAACAATTGATGCATTCTCCTTTCACAAGGGCATTAGCAAAGAATTCCCTTATGATTTTGCTGAAAACTTTCCCACTTAGGTTCAACAACCTTGTCCAAGTCCTCTCCTTGAACACTTTAGGAATGAAAGTGTTTTCAAGAGTCTGCATATTAACAACCCTTTCCATGATGATCAGGGCCTTCTTATAGAAATCATTGTAGGCCATGTCTGCCTCAATTCTTCGGAAGTTTTTTGAGTCAGAGCATGGATGCTTAGATGACTTCTTTGAGGCAGAGTGTTTAGTAGGAGACATCTATAAAAATAGACACAAACACAAAAATACAAGTGCAAAAAACACAAAATCAAGAAGTGATTAGTACCAAGTAAGTTCATAGAAGAAGCACAAAGCCCTAAAAAGACAAAAACAATGTCACACAATCATGTTGTTAGTGCTAAACATGTAATAACATATATCTAGCATGATTGAAATGCAAAAACATGATAAGTGAACAAATGTGTGCATCAAGTGTGCATGTGGTGTGCATATGGGATGCATGTGCAAGGCATGACTAAGCCCATTTGGGTCAAACTGTGTAAAACACATAACCCATGATCAAAACATGATAAAAATGTATAATCATGTTAATCCCCAAAGTTTGGGACTTATTGGAGTCCAAACAACACCGAAATGTCATTTCGGCATTTATCAAACACTTAGTATGCACCAACAAAACTAACATGTAAGCAATGCATGAACATGAGTGAATCTTGCCTAAATACATGTTAAAATGCCACTAGGGGCCAACACAAACACAAACAAACCAAATGGGACAGAGCCCAATCAAGAATTTGAAATTTTTTTAACAGAACTTAAAGCTTCCAACCCTTCTTCAAAAGAACCTAACTCAAGCAAAACCTAGAATCTAAGGCATAATCTAAGTAAATAAAGAGAAAAGATTGAATAAACATACCTTTGATATGATTTTGAGAAGATTGCACTTGAGATTTGGTTGGATTTTTGAGTGAAAATAGGTTTAGGGCTGAGAGAGGCTCAAGGGAGGCAAAGAGAGGGAAAAATATTGTGTTTGAAAAACTATCTTGATCAGCCCTTAATAACTGAAAACACACATTTTTTGTGGGTTAGCTTCTCGCAAAGTTACTCGCAAAAAATGCCTTTGAAGCACAAAAATTTTCACGGGTAGTCTTTACTCGCAAACCAGTCACAAGACAATCGCAAGAGTTTCTATCTGAAATTTTGTGTTTTCATTTTTTGCCTTACCCATTTTCGCGGAAAGAGCTCACTCGCAAGCTTCTATTGAAAATGCCTCTGAAGGAGTTTTTGATGAAAAACATGAAAAATGCAATTTAAACAAAAACTAAAAACACGAAAGCATAAAACACTTTAAAAAACATATAAAATACTCAAAAATATTTTTGGGTTTGATCGACAAGTAATTGAGTATATACATCACATTTGAACATGTACAATCATACAAATGAACTAAGCATTCGTTGAACAAAAGTCTTGTGTGCTGTGTGTGTGAATCAAATATGGAAAAGTCCTTGGTCTAGAGTGTAGTTTCAATGATCAACTCAATCAAGTCATACACAACTAATACTAGGTCAAGTGGTCTATCTCAATTATAGAAATGAATATATATGACCTCCCACAAGAAAATGATTACATAAATTTGAAGCATTTCTTTTGGCTTCAATCAACTCATAACTTTTGATCATTTAAGAATAGTACATCTCATTTTGAGATTGATGCTTGAAATTTTTGATATTTCAATTTTGAGAGTAAGCCTTTGGCTTTTTGGGCACTATACATTTCAATACAAGTCTCTTTCCCTTTTTCTTAGTCAAATACTAGTATGTGTGACGGCTTTTGCAGCTCATTATCTCTTTTCAAGATTTGACATTTAGTTGAGCTATAAAGCAAAAACAAAAATGTGGTGGAAGATATATAGGCATAAGTCTATGCATGTATCAAAATCATCAAGACTATTAACTAATCATTCATGACAAGCTTGAAAATCAATTTACAACAATCACACATAGATGTCAAGAGTTTTCCCACAAATGTGCATACATGCCAAGCTAAGCTCGTAAATGCACTACACCATTAGTACGAAGGTACAAGGCCAAACTCACATGTGATATACACAACACAAGTGATCAAACTTTTTGGAGATTTTTCAATTTTTATCGTTTTTGAATTTTTCAACACACTCAAAAATTGAACATGAAGTAAGATCAACAAAACAAGAACAAAACAAGCTTGAAAAGAAAATGATCTAACTAGACAAGTGAGACCTATAAAGCAAGTATGCAACAATGAAAAGGATAAGGTCACACAAAAGATAGAGGTCAAGGGATGATACCAACACCAATGGTCTTACGCAAAGACTCAAATCATGCACCATCAAGAACACACACATAGATTTTGAGTGTTGAACTAGATTTTTTTATAGGTTTGTGGCACTTGTATTATCACAGAACACACACATAGTGTCTTAAGTGATTCCATAATCATGTAAGAGCTTCTTCAGCCACACAACAACTCCCCGCTACGATGTATTCAACTTTAATCATTGATAGAGAGACTGAATTTTGCTTCTTGCTAATCCATGACACTAAGTTATTTCCAAGGTAAAAACAACCACCCGAGGTGCTCTTCTGTAAAATTTCGTCCAATTGAGTTTGGAGAGATGTGAATTTTGAATCAAAATGACTGTGGAGAGAGTACATAATAAATGCTAGTCCGGATATCTTGGTATTGAACTCTTGAAGAGCAGTGGTAATGTTGTCTAATTTGTTCAGCATAGACATGAGGTGTAGAGCTCAAGCTCTCCAGAGTAGCATGGCTGTCTTGCTTGACATTCTTCTTGGTGTGACTCATACTTGTATGTAAAGTACGAATGGTAATTGGACTTGGTCTTGGGTATGGGCACTCATCTTCCGAGGGATAGACACTTTTGAGCTTCAAAATCCTTGAGATAAGGTGACAGAAAGGAATACAATTCCTGGAAGTAGTCCAGTCAACCGTCTTGGCCAAGATGTGGAAGATATGAGAGCACACATCAATCTCTTCATCTGTGATTAGGTCATGCAAGAATAAAGCTCTACCGAGATTCATATACCCGATCCTTGACAAAGGATATAGGTTGCTGCACATGATCATTGAGAAAAGACATAATTTGGGAGAAAGAGATGCCACACTAATTGATTTCCTATTTGAGGAGAATTCCAAATTAGCTCCTAAGGCTTTTTTAAGAACCTCTTCATCTGGATTCAACTCATCATAAACTGGTGGTATGGGGAGTATTGGCTGGTTAATGTGTAGGATTTTCGCCAAATAAACAGGAGTTACTGAGTAACTCTTTCCTCTCACCCAACACTTTATCTCTTTTCCGTTAACACTGGCATTGGCATAGAACTCTTTTACCATGTTCTCGTATGCATCCTCAAGGGTCGAGAACAGAAAGTTCTAGTCTTTCATGGAAAACCATACAGGAATATTTGTGTCACAGAGAGATGGTTGATCCACAGCCCATTCAACTAGCAATGGGGCATCTTGAAAATAGTTCCTATAGGTCTAAAAAGCAGCATATGATCTAAATAGGTCAGGGTCACAGACTTCTATTGAGAAATGAGTCCTTTTTTACCTTGGTGATAGTTCATCAACATCAATGATTGGCTCTTTCCCTTTGTTGTTGCCTCCTTTTACTGTGGAGGTTTTAAAAGGAGACATTTGCACAATTGAGCACATAGCAGAGTGCAAAAACACACAAACAGAACAGAAAAACTTGATTAGATTCAAGTTAGTTCAAAATAGGGTAAAAATAACTAAAAACAGAGTGCAAAAACTTCAAACCAACATGCTAAAACATATAAACCAAGAACATAAAGACACAATGCATGAGGTTTAGTAGATGTGCATGTGTGTGCATGTAGGTGCGTGTGTTGATGCATGATAGTTCATGTGTTGATGCATGAGGGTGTGCCTAGATAGTGTCTAGGGTGTGCATGGCATGGCATTAAGGCACATACTGAACAAGACCAACATGAAAGATTGGAACTCAGTTGAGTCCAAAACAACACAAAATTGCCACTTAGACAATCTGTCGAACACATGACATGCAACAATGCACAACAGTTATGAAAAATGCATGAACATATGGAAAAATGCCTCAATACATTCTTAAAATGCGACAATGGGCCAACACAGATGCACAACAGTAAATAGGACTCAGCCCAATCAAAGAATTTGAAATTTTTCACTTTAAAAGGAAACCCAACCCAACTTTTCAAAAATCCCCAATTTTCAAACCCTAAGCATAAAAACTACATAATCCAAAAATGAAAGATGAGAAAAGTGTAATAGGTACATACCTTGAAAAGATTGTGCATAAATTTTGCTTGAAAATGATGGGGTTTGAATGAAATAGTGATTTGGGTTAAAAATGGTTTGAGAGAGGCTTAGCGAGGGGAATGAGAGATTTTGAAAAACTGTCACATCTGCTACATTAAAAACTGAAAACATGCGTTTTTCACGGGTTAGAGAGTAGCGACACAGCCGCGAGACAGTCGCGAGAATGGCCACTGAAGCACATCAACTTTCTCGAGAAGCTTTAGGTCACGAAACAGTCGCGAGACAGTCACAGTAGCTTCTGTCTGATTTTGGAAAAATTCAGTTTAACCAAACAGCATTTCGCGAGAAGCTGTTGGTTGTGAGGTAGCCGCGATACAGTCGCGAGAGTCTCTGTGTGACATGTTGAAAAATTTTATTTCCTTTAAGCCCTTTTCGCGGGAAGCTCTAAGTCGCGAGCTTCTCGTGAGACAACCTCTGAACCATTTTTGAAGACAAACACAAAAATGCATTTTGAACAAAAAAAAAAGACATAAAAGTATAAAATCCCTTTCAAAAACAAATAAAACACTCAAAAATATTTTTGGGTTTGATCAACAAGTATTTGAGCATATACATCACATTTGAACATGTACAATCACACAAATGAGATAACCATTCATTGAATCAAAGTCTTGTGTGTTGTGGGTGAGTATCAAGTGTGAAAAAGTCCTTAGACCAAAGTGAAGCTTCAATGATCAATTCAATCAAGTCATACACAACGAACATATATGACCTCCCACAAAATGATTACACAACTTAGAAACTTTTCATTTTGGCTTCTGTACAAATCATGACATTTGATCCCTTTTGGATAATACATCTCATTTTGAGATTGGTGCTTAAAATTTTTTATATTTCAACATAGAGACTTAGCCTTTGACTTTTTGAGCTCCATACATTTCAAAATAAAAGTCGCTTTTCCTTTTTCCTAGTCAAATACTAGTATGTGCGACAGGCTTTTGCAGCTCGATATCTCTTTTCATTTGAAGATTTACATTTAGTGAGCTCTTTTGCAAAAAAAAATAATAATAATAAAGTGGGAAGATATATAGGCACAAGCCTATGCAAGTATCAAGACCATCAAGACTATCAAGACTATTGACCAATCATTTATGACAAGCTTGAAGATCTATTTACAACAATCACACATAATTTTCAAGATATCTTCCACCAAGATAAATGTGCATATAAATACAAGCTAAGCTCGAAAATATACTATGCCAAACTCACATGTGATATACACAAAACAAGTGATCAAACTTTTTGAAGATTTTTTAAACTTTTTATGGGTTTTTGAATGTTTTGAACACACTAAAAAACAGAACACAAACAAAAACAAAGCAAAATCTTGAAAGAGAAACATGAACAGACTAACCATGTGAGACCAAAAAGACAGGTATGCAACAGAGAGCAAAATGGTTCACACACGAGATAAAGGTCAAGGAATGATACCGACACCGATGTTCTTACGCAAAGTCTTAAACTTGGACCATCAAGAGGTTTAGTGAATATGTCTGCCTTCTAGTTGTCAGTGGGGAAGAACTCCAAATACACAATCTTTTCCTCCACCAAATCTTGAATGAAGTGGTACCTGATCTCGATATGCTTCAATATAGAGTGTTGGACTGGATTTTTTGATAAATTTATGGCACTAGTGTTATCACATAATACACACATAGTGTCTTGATTGATTCCATAGTCATGTAGAAACTTCTTCATCCATAGTAGTTATGCACATCAACTTGCTGGTACAATGTATTTAGCTTCAGCCGTTGAAAGAGAGACTGAATTCTGCTTTTTGCTCATCCATGACACCAAGTTATTTCCAAGATAAAAACACCCACTGAAAGTGCTTTTCCTATCATCAATACATCTGACACAGTTAGCATCAGAATATCCAACTAGGCACGCATTCGAGTCTTTTGAGTACCAAATTCCATAATCAGATGTGCCATTAATGTAACGGATAATTCATTTGACCGCAGTCAAGTGTGATTCTTTTGGTGCTGCTTGGAATCTAGCATAAACACCAACACTAAAAGCGATATCTGGTCTACTAGTAGTGAGATATAAGAGACTCCCGTTCATGCTTCTATAGAATGTTAGATCCACTTCTGTACCTATTGCATCACAACTTAATTTTGTTGAGGAACTCATGGGAGTGGAAGTGTGCTTCTTGGAATCTAGGCCAAATCACTTTACAAGATTCTTGGCATATTTCTCTTGAGAGATAAATATCCCATCTTCTCATTGTTTCACTTGAAGCCTTAGGAAGTAGTTCAGCTCTCCCACCATGCTCATCTCAAACTCCTGTTTCATTTTTTCTGAAAATTCATGAGCTAGATGATCAATTGTGGATCCAAAGACAATGTCATCCACATATACCTGAGCAACAATGAGAGACTTCTCATCTCTTTTAACAAATAAAGTTCGATCGGCTTGACCTCTCGTGAAACCATGATCTAAGAGGTATGTAGTAAGGCGATCATACCAAGCTCTTGGTGCTTGTTTTAGTCCATATAATGCCTTCTTCAGCCTTAACACATGATTAGGAAAGTGAGGGTCTTAGAATCCCTTTGGTTGCTCAACAAACATTTCTTCGTCCAAAAATCCATTTAAGAAAGCACTCTTCACGTCTATTTGATACAGCTTGAAGTTCATAATGCATGCTATGGAGAGAAGAATTTGAATTGGCTCTAATCTTACAACTGGTGCAAAAGACTCATCAAAATCTATGCCTTCAACTTGAGTATATCCTTGAGCCACCAACCTTGACTTGTTTCGGACAACTTCTCCATCTTCATCAGTTTTGTTCTTGAAGATCCACTTGGTGCCGATGACATGTGTATCCTTGGGCCTTGGTACCAACTCCCATACATCATTTCTTACAAATTGGTGCAACTCTTGGTGCATGGACTCTACCCAGTTCTCATCCTTCAATGCTTCCTCCACTTTCTTTGGTTCAAACTAAGCAAGGTAGCAGTTGTATGTCACATGATTCACACTATAAGCTCTTCCTTTTCTCAACCAAAGTCCTTCATCTAAATCACCAATGATATTGCTTGAAGGATTATTAAGGATTACCCTTGATGATGGTCTTTTGGTAGTGGAAGGTTCCTCATCACATGAGATTGGAGGTTGAACTTCCGGAGGGGTGAATGGACTAGAAGATCCTTGAGTTGATCTGGTTATCCTTCTTGATATAGGAGATGTAGTCTGCTCTTCCGGTTATTCTTTCTCAGCATCCTCACCTTGAGACATGTCATCATTGTCCTCATTCTTCTTAAGAATTTGTCCTTTACTATCATTATCAATATCGTTTTTAGGGATAGTGTCATCGATGACCACATTTATTGATTCCATCACCTTCTTAGTGCACTTATTATACACTCTATATGCTCAGCTATTTGTGGAGTAACCTAGAAATATCCCTTCATCACTTTTAGCATCAAATTTTCCAGAATTCTCCCTATCATTAAGAATGTAGCACTTGCTTCCAAATATTTAGAAATATTTCACTTTTGGTTTCTTTTCGCTCTAAATTTCATATGATATCTTCTTAGTTCCTGCTCGGAAGTAAATTCTATTTCCAATGTGACACGATGTATTCACAGCTTCAGCCCAGAACTTCTGTGGAATGTTTTTGTTGAGTAACATTACTCTTGCCATTTCTTGAATCACTCGGTTCTTTCTCTCAACTACCCCATTCTATTATGGAGTTTACAACCGAAAATTCCTTCTTAATGCCATGCTCATTGCAGAATGCTTCAAACTTAGCATTTTCAAACTCCTTCCCATGATCACTTTTGATTCTAATTATAAGAACTCCTTTTTCATTCTGCAGCCTTCTGCATAGCCTTTCCATCTTGTCACATGCTTCCGACTTCTCCCTAAGAAAATCCACCCAAAAGTATCTTGAGAAATCATTAACCACCACCATTATATAGCGCTTTCCACCCATGCTTTCTATTCTACTTTGACCCATTAGATCCACATGTAGTAACTCCAAGTAGAGAGAAGTGGCAACTACATTTACCTTAGGATGGCATGACTTTGTTTGTTTTCCCAATTTAACTTGGACCATAAACATTCTTTTCAACTTTTCCAAACTTTGGTAAACCAACCACAGCTTCAAGTTTCAAGACTTTTGCCACCTGTTTGTAATTAGCTTGTTCAAGTCGTTGATGCCACAGCTCCAAAAGATTCACTCGAGCACTCCTACATGCTATGCTTGGTTTAGGAATGACTCCATAACAGTTGTTAGTGGTCCTTAGTCCTTTCAAAACTTGAACACCTTCTTCATTCAGAATTAGACATCCTTTCTTTGAAAATTGGACTAAGAAATCTTTATCACAAATCTGAGTGATGCTCAACAAGTTCACTTTTAGTCCCTTAATATATAGCACATCAATTAACAAAGGCAATCCTGGTATATCCACAGTTCTCTTGCCAAGAACTTGTGAGTGACTACCATCTCCAACGTCACAAAACCATCTTCCTTCTCTTTGAGATTCTTGAACAAAAACTTATCTCCTATCATATGCCTTGAACAACCGCTGTCAAGATACCACAAACATGAATTAAATACTTTCAATGTGGTGTGAACAAAAAGGCAAGCATGTCAAAAACATTCTTGACTATCAAAGGACATCTCATTTTTCAACTTCCTTTTCAGACAATCAATTTTGTCACACAAATGTCTATTCCTTCTCTTATATTCATTAATTAAGGAATTCGACTCACACAAGCTGTTATGAATATCATGATTCCTATTAACTAAAGATTTCAACATGTGTATAAAGATTCTAGCATGTTCTTAGATTTGAATAACTCTAAAAGCTCATTACTAGAACACTCTCCAAGTATGCTCATAAAGTTATTTTCACAAACATCTTTAGTATGCTTCATGTTGACCTTAGTCAAATCTCTTTTCATAGCACACCAAGGGGTCTAGGATCGCACTCAGGTAATTAAACCACAACGAATGTACCCACTCTGATACCAATTGAAAGCTCGAAAATGTGTTGAAAACACACGAGCTATTTAGACCCCCAAAATAAAGTTACGACTTGGTTGATTTTACACTAACTTAATACTAAGTGCGGAATAGTGTAAACACGAGCGTATAAGTAAGACAACTACTCTAATCCATATTTAAAGCAACATAGCAGTAAAAATGAAATGAACAAGAGTAGAAAAGAGAGATGCAAACACAAATAACACCAAGACGTGTTATCGAAGAGGAAACCGAAGAACTCGGTGAAAAACCTCTTCGCCGCCTTCTAAGCGAAAATCGATCCACTAGACAATTAGTTGGGATACAAGGGTGAGCAAGAGACCCTTCAAGCCTAATCTACCCCTTGTACCTAAGCCCTCCAAGCTCCTACTCCAACAAGGCTTCTCAAAATCGTGTCTTGTCTAGTTCTCCAGATCCCGCAACAAGCTCTATGTTGCATCTGCCATTCTAGGCTTCTTCCAATGCTTCCCAGCAGCACCAAAACTTCACTTGACACTCTCTAAGAGTGTGTTAAGTGTTTAGGCTATCAACCTCTCAATGGTATGGAAATGGAGAGGTAGGAGATGAGGAAATTCCCAAAACAACTGTGTAGAGAATTGTGGGTATAACAATCTCTAACTCTCAAGGTGTTTGGCTAAGGTTTTCTCTCAAAAGCTCTCCTTTACATTTGTGGGTAATGTGGGTATATATAGTGTAGGCACAAAAAGTGTGAATCATACTAGACAGGTTGGTAGAACAGAATGTCTCGTGAGTGTCTCACAGAAGGGCCTTACTCGCGAGATACTCACGAGACACAACTATCTCCATCTAGCCTGACTCTTTGCATTCCAGCATGTGCAAGGCACATGATATACTTCGCGGGATGCTAAGTCGTGAGATACCTACGAAACCTTCTTCAGTCTTCAAATGCTTGAGTCTTCACACTACTCTCTCTATCACATAATCCTTACAATGAAATTCCACAATAAATACAATGTACAACAGATTGAAAATAATTACAATTAAATTTGGCACGGAATATAAGCCAACAAACATATAGTTGTAAATAACAACTTTACATCCTTGATACAATTACCTTGAGTTTTTGTACTGGTTGAGTGTTGGACATGCAAATGATATTTTGCATTGAGCTTATTAGCTTGCATGTTCAGATGTTTATTCCTTATATAAATGTTCATTGTGATCACTATTTATAGTGATTGTTCCAGTTTGGTCAAGTTATGCTTTATTGCTTTAATCTTTACTACTTGATCGCATTGTGCTTGCTCCATATGCATTTCAAGATTTTTGCTTATAATGATCATCTTGTGTTGTTCTTTTAGGAAATACTTGTTCGTATGGTTCCAGAGCTTCTTAGTTTCTAGAATTAGGATATGAATGAGTTTTGGCAACTGTTCCCAACTCACATGTTAAGTCTAGAGTCTGCTTTAGGGTTTTGTCACGAAATAACTAAAGGAGAAAATTGTAAGGTTGAATTTATTCAATCATGTGTTAGCTTTATTCCATGCCAAATTTGCTTGTAATTTAGCAATTAGATACCCTATATTTAGGTGGGAATTATGTAAGGTTAATGTGTGAGAGAGTGTGAAGAAAACTCAAATGTGTGCACTCAAGAAGGGCCCCACAATTAGATCTCACAACTGGCGAGTCGCGAAAGGTGGCATACATATGAAGCATGCAGGAAAGCTGAAGAGTCATTCCAACTATAGCACTACAAGACAAAACTTCCTGTCTAGCCAGGCAATTAGCTCGCGACTCATTCCAGTCGCGAGGTCGAGTTGCCAAAATGCCCTGTTTGGTTAAAACATGACCTTTTGCATTCCTCATACACCCTACTATAAATACCCTTATACCCACGAAATGTAGAGAGCTTTCAAAGAGAATTTTGAGAGAGAAACCTTAGAGAAAAATGAGATTGACTCATTTACAATCTTCATCCTTTGATTCTCCAAATTTCTCTTCTCTCACCCTTTCCATTGACATATCCTTGAGAGGTACATTTAGCCAAATCCTTATCTCACCATACACATATCAGTGAGGAGGCATTTTGGTACTTGGAAATTAATTCAGAAGGGACCAATTCATTTTAGTTGCTGTAATGGGTGATTGCGGGACTCGGTAAGCTAAAGAAGACAAGGTTCAGCGTAACCCTGTTGGAGCAAGAAGCTTGGAGGGCTTTGGTGCACTGGGTAGATTAGGCTTGGAGAGTCTTCTGTTATTCATGTATCCCAACTTTATTCTCAAGTGAATTATTGACCGCTTAGAGGGCGATAGAGAGGTTTTTCGCCGAGTACTTCGATTTCCTCTTTGATAACACATCGCCATGTTATCTTTGTGTTTACATCATTCTTCCCTTACTCTTTACCTTTTAATTACTGTTGTGTTGGTTATTAATTATGGTTTAGAGTGTGTTACCAATTTGATTATAACTTATATTTCATTTTCTGTACATATATTGTTTTGTTATAAGCTTGTGTTGGTATTTTTAATTTGGGGGTCTAAATATTCATAGGTGTTTTACACGCTATTTGAACTTTCATAAATCACCAATGATGTTGCTTATGGGATGATAGAGAGTTACTCGTGATGTCGATTTCTTGGAAATTGAGGGGTTCTCATCACAAGAACTGGAGGTTGAACTTTTGGAGGGGTGATTGGGCTTGAAGATCCTTGTGTTGATCTAGTCTCCCTTCTCCGGTGATTCTCTCTCACCTTCATCACTTTGAGACATGTTATCATGACCTTTATTCTTCTTAAAACTTGGTCCTTTGCTATCCTCATCAACATCCTTTTCTGAGATGGTGCCATCTATGACCACATTTATCGATTCCATCATGATTTTAGTGCGCTTATTGTACACTTTATATGCTCGGCTATTTGTGGGTGAGTATCTTAGCATTAAACTTCCCAAGATTCTCCCTATTATTGAGAATGTAGCATTTGCTTCCAAATACTCAGAAGTATTTTACCTTCGGCTTCTTCTCCCTCCAGATTTCATATGATGTCTTCTTTGTTCCTACATTGAAGAAAATCCTATTCCCAATGTGACATGAAGTGTTCATCACTTTAGCCCAAAACTTCTGTGAAATGTTTTTGTTAAGAAGCATTACTCTCGCCATCTCTTGGATCACCCGGTTTTTTCTTTCAACCACCCCATTCTGTTATGAAGTGTTTAGAGTTGAGAATTCCTTTTTGATGCCATGCTCATTGCAAAATGCTTCAAATTTTGCATTTTCAAACTCCTTCCCATGATCACTTCTGATTTTGACTATGGGAACTCCCTCTTCATTTTGAAGCCTCTTGCACAACCTTTCCATCTTGTCACATGCCTCCGACTTCTCTCTAAGGAATTCCACCTAAGAGTTTAAAATTACCTTAGAGATGTTAATGGAATGAAAAACCATTCAAATTGGTTGGGTTTTGATGTAAAAATATTGACAGATGGGTTTTAGAGAGGATGTGAGAGGTTTAAAACAAGTTTCCCACAAAAAAGCTCTATAAAAAGCTGTTTCTAGGAATTTCGCGACTGCTAAGTCGCGAGTGAGTCGCGAAACATTTTGTGTAAACTCACAACTGGATCTCGCGACTGGGCGAGTCACCAAAATGAGTAGCCAAAACTCGCTACTCACAAGAGTAGCCATAATGAGTAGCCAAAAATTCTGACACCTATTTTTCAATATAGAACATGTTTAAACAATGAAAAACAAAGTAAGCACTAAACATGAACACAAAGAGTGATAAAAATCACTTCTGAATACATATAAAATTATCAAAAATCTTTTTGGTTTGATCCATATATAATTGAGCACACACACATCACATTTAGACAAGTACAATCTAACAAATGAATAAGGGATTTATTGAACATTAGGTATTTATTGAACATTAGGTATGTGTGTTATGTGTGTGTATCAAATGTGGAATAGTCCTTAGTCTAGAGTGAAGTTTTAATGATCAATTCAATCAAGTTATACACAACTAGTACTAAGTCAAGTGGTCTATCTCAATTATAGAAATGAACATATATGGCCTCTCACAAGAAAATGATTACAAATCTTTGAAGCTTTTCATTTGGCTTCTTTACAATTCATAACATTTGATCATTTTTTATCTTCACATCTCTTTTTGAGATCGATGTCTGAAATTTTTTATATTTCAATTTGATGAACAAGCTTTTGGCTTTTTGAGCATTATACATTTTCATATAAGTCGCTTTTCTTTTTTCCTAGTCAAATACTAGTATGTGCAACGGCTTTTGCAGCTCATTATCTCTTTTCATTTTGAGATTTACATTGGTTGAGCTCTTCAAGCAGAAAAAATATAAAAGAGTGGGAAGATATATAGGCACAAGTCTACGCATGTGTCAAAACCAACATGACTATTGACTAATCATTCATGACAAGCTTGAAGATCAATTTACAACAATCATACATAGATGTCAAGATTTTTTCCACAAAGATAGATGTGCATACAAAATAAGCTAAGCTCATAAATGCATTAAGCCATTTGTATGAAGGTACAAGGCCAAACTCACATGAGATATGTGCTCAAGCATATACGATCAAACTTTTTAAATTTTTCACTTTTTATGTGATTTTGAATTTTTTACTCACACAAAACTAAAACATAAAAGTAAGATCAAAAATAAAAAAATGCATACAAATAAATGCAAGATGCACAAAATGCATGAAGATGTGACATTTAATGGATGAAAGGTCTTACAAAGATCGAAAGAATTAGATTAAGGACCAAAAAAGCAAAAGCTCAATCATAGGAAACCTTCCTCTTCCAAACGGAACAATTGTTTGGAATGAGTGTCTTATGAGAAGAGAGACGAGAGTTGGATGATTGAGAACCGAAGATGCATATAGACAATGAGTTAAAAGCAATTAACACTTTCTTTAAAAACATGCTATTTTCACTCAAATCCAGTTTGCCATTTTTAGCAAAACTTCCAAGAAGCTCAAGTTTTCTTTTCTTTTGATTCTTTTAAGAGTATGAAACTTAGAGCAATGAGGTCTTAGATAACCAAAGGCCCCACAATGGTGGTAAGTTGGAACAAACTTAGATCCATTCAAAGTCTTAGGTTGAGACCTAAACAGAGGCTTTGACTTAATAGTCTTTCTCTCCACCTTTTGGTTTCTTTTATGTGGAGGAATGTATACCAATTTGTCCTTTGAGGTAGACCACACAATAGACACAAAATCGGGTACCACAACATGATTGCAACAAATAGTTTCATCCTTTTTATCAATAGGTTCAGCAATCAAACACTTGGTATGCATCTTAAGAGATTCATTTTCACATTTTAGCTCATCAACAAGTTTGTAGACAAAATAAGTTTAGCATCCAAGTCTATATTCAAACTCTTTTAGCTTTTCAAGAGAATTTTCAGTAAGTTTCTTATATTTCTCAACCAATTCGTTGGATTCATTGAGATTAGCAATCAAATCATCCTTTTCACAAAATAACTTGCTCAAATTCTTTTGGAACTTCTTAGCCTTTTTCTTCAAGAGTTTGTCATTTGGAATACCAATAACACCCAATGATTCAATTAACATGTCATCATAATCATAAGGATAAACACTCATAGAGGCATTTTCACAAACACGTGGCATGCTACAACCATTAACAACCAAGGAAGCGTATAAATCACTATCAATAGTAACAAGCACAAGGGGTCAAGGATCATAATTAGGTATTTAAACCAAAACAAGTGTACCCGCTCTGATACCAATTGAAAGTTCAAAGAGTGTGTAAAACACCAACGAACGTTTAGACCTCCAATTTACAAATTACCAACAAAAGCTTATACACAAACAATATATGTACGGAAAGATAAATATAAGCAAAAACCAAATTGGTAAAACACTTCAAACCAAAATTAATCACAACCACAACAGTAATTAAAAGGTAAAGAGTAAGGGAAGAGAGATGCAAATACAAAGATAACAACGACGATGTGTTCTCAAAGAGGAAACTGAAGTACTCGACAAAAAACCTCTCTATCACCCTCCAAGCAATCAATAATCCACTAGAGAATGAAGTTGGGATACATGAATAGCAAAAGACCCTCCAAGCCTAATCTACCTAGTACACCTAATCCCTCCAAGCTTCTTGCTCCAATAGGGTTCTACCAAACCTTGTCTTCTCTAGCTTATCGGATCACGCAACAAGCTCCATGTTGCATTTGCCATCCTTGGCATCTTCCAATGCTTCCCAAAACTCCAAAAACACTCTCAACACTTTGAATGGGTGTGGGTAGTGTTTGGGTACAAATCTTCTCTCTATGGGTATATCAATGGAAGAGGGAAAAAGAAGAGACTACAAAGATCTCTTTAAGAATAAATAGCTCTCTCTCTCTAATAGGTGGGTGTGTTATAGAAACCTCTCTTAGGGTTTTTCTCTTTGAATCACCACACTACATTTTGTGGGAATAAGGGTATTTATAGTAAGGTATGAGATGGAATGTGAAAAGTCAGTTAAATCCAAACAGGTCATTCTGGCGACTTGGCCTCGCGACTGGAATGAGTCACGAGTTTGAATCATGAAATAACTTCCAGGCCAAACTGTACTTTTTGCCCTATAGTGCTCCAGTTATCGTGACCCTTCAGCTCCCTACATGCTTCACACGTGTGATGACTTGCCAATTGCGAATCAGTTGCGAAACTCCTTTTGAAAGCATACAACTTGAGTTTCTTCACACTCTCTCACACACAACTCTTACATTATTCCCACCTAAATATAAGATTTCTACATGCTGAATTACAAGCAAATTTGGCACCAAATAAAGCCAACACATGATTGAATAAATTCAACCTTGCACTACCTAATTATAAGTAAAGTGCATTTTGTCAAAAGATTAACCAATTACGTAGAAAATATGACCCTAACAATAATCAATCATAGAAACATCATGAAAAACACATAGAGATCAATTCCAACAATCACTACTATTCTATATATATATATATATTGTATGATTAAATTTAATCAATCATTGTATTGGCTTTATTCCGTACCAAATTTGCTTGTATTTTAGCAATTAGTAACCCTGTATTTAGGTGAAAATCATGTAAGGGTAGCGAGTAAGAGAGTGAAGAAATGCTCAAGTTTGTGCAAGATGCAAGGATTCACGGTTGGAATTCGCGGGTGACTCACGACTGGCAAGCTACCAAATGCAGCACACAAGTGAAGCGTGTGAGAAGATGAACAGTCGCGCTAGTTAGAGCACTACAAGACAAAAAGTCCAACCTGGCCATTCTGTTATCTCGTAGCTTGAACTCGTGACTTAGTCAAGTCGCGAGGCCAAGCCGCCAGACCACCCTGTTTAGGAAAAATTGACTCTTCGCATTCCCTTCTCACCGAAGTATAAATACCCCTTAAACCCATGAAATGTAGAGAGCTTCTAGAAAGAATTTTAAGAGAGAAACCCTTGAGAAAAACAAGATTGATTCATCCCCAATCTTTACATAGAGACTCTTCAAATTTCTCTACTCTCATCCTCTCCATTGTTACATCCTTGAAAGGTTCTTACCTAAATCCTTTTCTCACCATACCCACATCTGTGAGAAGGCTTTTTGGTGCTTTGGGAAGTAGTTAAGAAGGGACCAATGGTTGTTGGTTGATGCTATGGGTTACAGCAGAATCCGATAAGCTAGAAAAGACAAAGGTTCGGCACAACGTCATTAGAGCAAGAAGCTTGGAGAGCTTAGGTACCTGAATAGATTAGGTTTGGAGGGTCTATTGCTGGTCATGTATCCCAACTTCATTTTCTAGTGGATTATTGACTACTTTGAGGGCGGCGGAGAGGTTTTACACTGAGAGCTTCAGTTTCCTCTTCGATAACACATCGTTGTGTTGTCCTTATGTTTGCATCTCTCTTCCCTTAATCTTTACCATTTAATTTCTACTGTGGACGTGATTTTAATTGGTTTAGATTGTTTATCAATTCTGGTATAAGCTTGTTATCATTTTTCGCACATACATTGTTTGATATAAAGCTTGAATTGGTATTTTGTTTATTGGGAGTCTAAACGTTCATAGTGTTTTATACACTATTTGAACTTTCAATTGGTATTAGAGCAAGTGCACTCTCTGTGGTTTAAACACCTTTATGCGATCCTTGACCCCTTATTGAGATGGACCGGTCTTAATCTTTAAATGCTCCACCATTTTTTGATGGTAACAACTATGCTTTTTGGAAAGTCAGGATGATGGCATTTTTTTGTTCTATGGATGAAACCGTTTGGGATGCGGTGGACATTGGATGGACTAGGCCAGAGGCTGCCAAATCCACGTGGGATAAGGCAACCCTCGCAACATTTAACGCTAATAGTAAAGCCTTGAATGCTATTTTTTATGGTGTGTCTCCAGAAGAATTTCATAGGATATCTAACATTTCCATTGCTAAGGAAGCATGGCAGATATTGGAAACCACGTATAAAGGAACAAAGAAAGTGAAGGATACCAAGCTGTAGATGCTGACCACTAGTTTCGAGGAGTTGAAAATGAGTGAGGATGAGTCCTTTGACTCCTTCTATAGTAAGCTGAATGAAATAGTAATTAGCAAGTTCAACTTGGTGGAGAAAACAGAGGATTCTAAAGTTGTGACGAAAATCCTTCGCTTGCAGCCAGAGAGCTTCTGTGCCAAGGTGACAGCAATTGAAGAGAGCAAGGACCTAGATGATATCAAAGTCCAAGAACTGGTTGGCTCACTTTAGACATACAAATTGTCGCTGCCCTCATAAAGAAAAAGCAAATCCCTTGCTCTTAAGATGATAAATGAAAAGGTTAAAGCTCATGACTCATCAGATGAGGATGTTGTCGATAAAGATGTGGCCTATCTTGTAAAGAACTTTCGTAAGTTCTTGAAATTCAAGAATAGTGGTAAATTTTGTGATAAAGGAAAATTCCCTAATATTAGAAAGGAGAAAAAGGATTTCAAGAGGAAAGACGGGAAAGATTCTCAATCTTCTTAAGGAATCACATGCTTCAAATGTAACAGACATGGACATTTCAAGAAAGAGTGTCCCAATTATCTAAAATCGAAGGGTAAGGTGTATGCCACTACTCTTAGTAATTCCAACTCAACCGATTCAGACTCAGATGGAAGCTATAATGGAGAGGGAAACTTTTCTGCATTTATGACCATTACTCATGTTGAGTCTTCTAAGGACTTGAATCAACTTGTACAAGAACTTGGAGAACATAGTGATGAAGAATCCATAGGGATTGTTAAAGAATCAGATGCTAAAGAGGATGCAAATACAGCTGGTCTACAAGAGAATTACACCTTACTTCTTGAGAAACCGAGAGAGTATACAAAGGTGGCAAAGGCGGCTGTAAGGAAAATGAAGAAAGTAGAGAAGGACTACCGAAGTCTTCTAATCCGACATAAGGAGGCCAACTGTGAGATAGAGACTCTAAATGGAGAGCTGATTGAAGCCTACTCAAAGATAAAGTTTCTTGAGCTTATGGTAGTTCAAGCAAATGCCAAGGAAGAGAGGGTCTCCACCAAGAAACTAGATGATGTCATTTCATCTCAGAAGCATTCTTCAGATAAATTTGGGTTGGGATATACCGAAAAATGTAGTTCAGCTGTCAAAATCACAAAAGAAGTGAAGTTTGTGCAAGCCAAAGAACCTATTATGTCAGCCTCTACACCTAAGACAGTAAGGGATGAAAAGAAGAAGAACGTGGTTGACCAACAGGTGTTGAATAGGCCCCGTAACTTAGTGATAAGACCTGAAGCCAAAGGAAAATCTCTTCCAAGATCACAAAGAGGTCCTAGAACAAATCATTTTTGTCACCATTGCGGATTGCAAGGACATACCAAACCGAATTGCTATAAGCTTAGAGCATTGAAGAATCAAAGGTCAAGAGGACCAAGAAATGACAAGAGGAATTGGGCTGTTGAACCATCAAGTGGTCAAAATGGTGATCCCGATGTGATAGACATGATGAAGATGACTGGTGCATTCACCACTTGCTTAAAGAGCTTCACTAGAAGGTTTGAAAGTCCTAACTCTCGTTCCCAATCCTATAGAGATATCATCCCAAACGCACGTGACGTGTGGGTGAAGAGGGGTACTCATGCAAAAGCATTACAACATGTCCATGCATCAATACTTCCTATACTTTGTGAATATGCTTGGTTGTTTGTTTTTGCTTGTGTGAGTTGAAAATTGTTTGGTTGTTTATTTTTTTTAATGTTTTTACATTGTTGTTTTCGATCAATCTTTTCTTGCTTTTATGTCAAAAATCCAAAAACACATAAAAAGTAGAAAATCTAAAAAGTTTGATCGACTTTGTTGAGTTTTGTCTCAAAACATGCTTTGCCTTGTACCTTTGTACTAATGGCTTAGTGCATCTACGAGTATAGCTTGTTTTTTATGCACTCAAATCATTGTGGAAAAAATCTTGAAATCTATATGATTGTTGTAAATAGATTTTCAAACTTGTCATGAATGACTAGTGAATGGTTTTGTTGATCTTGAGACATGCATAGACTTGTGCTTATATATCTTCCCACTCTTTATTTTATTGCTTTTAATTAAAGAGCTCACCAAATGTAAATCTCCAAATGAAAAGAAATTTTGAGTCGCAAAAGCCTATCGCACATACTAGTATTTGACTAGGAAAAAGGGAAAGTGACCAAAAATAAAATTGTATGATGCCTAAAAAGCCAAAGGCTAACTCATCAAAGTGAAATATCAAAAATTTCAAGCATTGATCTCACAATGAGATGTGTTGCTTCGAAAAAATCAAATGATATGTTGAACATGGAGCCAAATGAAAAGCTTCAAAGATATTGTACTCAAGTTTGTGTGGGAGGTCATATATGCATATTTCTATAATTGAGATGGGTCACATTATCCAATGCTAGTTGTGTATGCCTTAATTGAATTAATCATTAAAGCTTCACATTAGACTAAGGACTATCTCATTTTTGATATCCACATACATCACACATGTCCATGTTCAATGAATGCCATATTTATTTGTGTGATTGTACCTGTTTAAATGTGTTTTCACATGCTCAATCGTTGTTAATCAAAAACCAAAAAGATTTTTGAGTGTTTTTAGTTGTTTTTGGAAAGAATTTTGTTTTCACAAAAGGTGTCAAAATTTCAAAAATAGTGTTGCCCTGTTCTGGGGACTCGGTCGCAGGTTGGACCAGTCGCATGCCCTAGTTGTGAACATTACTCAGAGGGTTTTTACGACTCATTGGCGACTCACTGGCGGGTAAATGCCCTAGTCGTGAAAAATACTTAAATTTTTTTTTTCAAAATTTGAGTTTTTATGATTCTTGCGGCTCAATGTGGCGACTTGTTCGCAGGTAGAAGGTCTAGTCACGAGGGGTACATAGAGATTTTCGCGGCTCACCTAGCGATTGTCTCGCGAGTAGACCTTCTAGTCATGAAAAACACTTAGAAATTTTTTCAAGAATCTTGGTTTCAAAGTGTTTCGCGGCTTACCCTGGTGACTTACTGGCGACTTGATCCAGTCGTGAAAAACACGTGTTTTGCCAAAATTGGGTAGTTTTTAAAATCATTTTAGTTTTCCCTCGAATTTTTGTTTCTGTTTATTGTCTTCCCCATTTCAAAACTCTCTCAAATTCATCGTGTCACTCTCTTAAACCTCCTTTTGTGCATCTTTTCAACACCAAATCTCCAAGAAAAAGGTATGGGTTTTCTTTTTCTCATTGCATATTTCATGTTTTTGGTTGTATTTTCTTGATTTTTGAGGTGTTATTTTCTTATATAATGTTTGAACATGGTTTGGGTTAATGGTTGTTTAAGTTTTGATGTTTGGTTTTGGTAAAATCTTGTTCATAGTACTCTAATTTTGATCATTATCATGCTTAGCTTCAGTGACAGAGTTTATAGACTGATCTGTGTGTGATTTGTTTTACCCATGTTTATCTATTTGCTTGTATTTTGCTATGTGTTTGGGTTTTCTGTGCCTATGTTTTGTCTGTGAGGATTGTTTATTCATGTTGAGTGAACAATTTTTGTTTCTTCACTATTGCTATTGCCTTTTGATATTATGTGTGTTGATGTTGTCTTGAGATCTTTGACTGCTCTATGATTGGTTTGAACATCTCATACTCATTAAAATATGTCTAATAGACATATTTCTTATGTTTTTTGGCATACACTGTTTCATTACAGCTATTTATTGTTTGTTGAAATCTGTGGTTTGACTGAGCCTAATGTGTTTTTGATGGAGTTGATGTGCTCTTTGATCTTTGATATCTTTCTCTGTGTTATGCTATAGTATGATCTATCTCTTTCTGTAAGGTTGAATTTAATCAACCTTCTTATTGGCTTTATTCCATGCCAAATTTGCTTGTATTTTAACATTTAGTAACCCTGTACTTAGGTGGGAATCTTGTAAGGTTAGTGAGTGAGAGAGTGTGAAGAAATGATCAAGATTGTGCAAAGAAATAGGGATTCGCGACTGGGTCTCGCGGGTGGCTCGCGGCTTGCAAGTCGCCAGAAGTTGCACACGTGTCAAGCATGCCAGAAGCTGAAGAGTCGTGCCAGCTGTTGCACTACAGGACAAAAGTCCCAGGCTAGCCAAGCCATTATCTCGCGGCTTGAACTCGCGACTCAACCAAGTCATGAGGCCAAGTCGCCAACTTGCCCTGTTTGGAATAAACTGACGTTTCACATTCCATTCTCACCCTAGCATAAATACCCCTCATTCCCATGAAATGTAGAGAGCTTCTAGAGAGAATTTTGAGAGAGAAACCCTAGAGAAAATAGGATTGCCTTATCCACAATCTTCACCCAAGAAACTCTTCAAATTCCTCTACTCTCTTCCTCTCCATTGATACATCCGTAAGAAGTTCTTGATCAAATCTTTTTCTCACCATACCCATGTCAGTGAGAAGGTTCATTTGGTGCTAAGGGAAGCAGTTTAGAAGGGACCAATGACTATTGGTTAATGCTATGGTTTATAGCAAAATCCGATAAGCTAGCAAGATCTGGTTTATAGCAGTCTACCCTTGGGTTTTGTTATGTTTTTTTTTTTGTTTGGTTCTGTTGGTTCTTTCTCTATGTCCCTGTCCTTTCCTTAGCATCATGCCTAGGAAAACTAGAGCTCGTAGGTCTGTTCCCTCACCTACTCCTTCCCTACCTTCTTTTGGCCGAAAGAAGCTTCCGAGTGAGAAAAACCAAGAGATTTATGATAAGCTGAACCTTAGGAGAAAGATTTGGTCTGAGCATGCTGTAGTCTTAGATGAGCTTGATCCAGCCATTAAGGCAAATTTTGAGCGTCGAGGCGGGTTACCCTTGGTAGATATTTCTGATCCTCCTCCACCTGCTAACCTGATTAAAGAGTTCTTTTCGAACATCTCTATCAGCGTCTATGATTCCAACACTTTGGTAAAGAGTTGGATACGAGGCGTAGAGTACACCATCACTCCTACGGTAGTGGCTGATGCTCTAGGAGTAACCTTGGTCCAGCATCCGATCTACCCTTATAATAAGTCTCCTTTGTTGAGTGACGTCATGTCTTACATCACTGGGTCTTTTATCCAGTGAGGTTCTGATCCTAGGATTACCACTGCTGTGCTATCTAAGTTACACTATATCTTCTTTAGGATAGCATGTCATTCTATTTGGCCCATTTCTCATCTTCACAACATTCCTCTCGAGCGGTGTGTCTTTTTGTATACTCTAGTGACAGATGCTCCCATCAGTTTTCCTCATTTGTTTCTTCGTTCTTTGAACAAAGTTTATAGGAGTTCATCTTCCTCTCATGCTCTTGTCCATCCTATCTTTATTTATATGATTTTGCTTTATATCAGTCTCGATGATTTTCCTTCCTCTGAGCCCGTTCAAGTTATTGCTCCTATAGGTGCGTCTTTCCTTAGACAGAGGGCTGCTCACCTTCGAGTTGGCTCTAAACACCCTAGGTCTGAGCCTTCTGGTACCGCACCTCCTCCCTCTTCTTCTACAGGTCCTACTAGTGAGGATGTTCCTGATCCTGTTGGTGATGCTGCTGCTGCTGCTGGTGTTCCTCCACCTCCTTCGGATGACTTTGATATTCGTCGTACCTTGGAAACTGTTATGACGTTTAGGTGGCTCATAGTTAGATTTTGGTGGACTTGCTTGACGAGATTTGTGCTCTGCGAGCCGACGTGGCACATCTTCGTTCACCCTCACCACCTCCTTTTGGTGATGGCATGTGATTGTCCTTTGGCATTCCGTCACAAAAAGGGGGAGTAGAGTTTTGACACTTGTAGAGGAGTTTTTTGTAGTTAGGGGGAGATTTTTTTGTTTTGAGGACCTAGTGGAGTTTTTAGATTGTATCTAGGTGCTTCACTTTGTATATCTTTTTTGGGGCTATTCATGATAGGGGGAGATATTTTTTTGATATATGTGATTCTTGTTTATTGTGATTCAATACTTATTGATTTATATTTATGAGATTATTTATTGATATATGTCTTTATTATGTGTTGTGTAAATCTTTACAAGAATGTTTTATTTTTGTTGTATCTAACTTAAGGGGAAAGTTAGTTTACATTTATGTTGATTTACTGTGTTTCTGTCACACATGCGTTTATGCATTTATTGAGTGTTTCATGAATATATAGGTTGATTTAATTGAGCTGCTGTCTACACTTGCAACTAATGGGTAGTAGTTAGGATTGAATTTTTGTGTTTATGAGCATTATTTATGTAAAGGGCTTTTACTTGTAAACTTTGAACTTTACGTTTGTGTTTTGTCACGGATTGCCAAATGGGGAGTTTGTTAGGTTTTAAGGATTTAGAAATTTATGTATTTAGAACTCTAACTTGTATTGTTAGCAAATCATGATCAAAACAGGCTGTTTAGTCTTATTTAGGCTTGCTTAAAGTTATGTCTTTCATGTAAAGTTGGAATCGAGAGGCTGCAGATGCATTGGTGCATTTCGGCCTGGCTCGATCGATCGAAAGTCGACCAGAATGTTTTTCTGCAGAATTTTCCAACTCAGCCCTACCTCATTAAACATTTTGGGTTTTCTGTTTTTACCCTAGGTATAAAAGGCAAAACCCTAGCCACGTTTTTGAGAGTTGCTCTGGTTGTATTGTTGCTTATACATTGTGGTTTGTGTGAATCTCTTGTGAGATCCTTGAAGAGCTTTCCTTCACATAAACTTAAAGTTTTCTAGGTAGAGATATTTTCAATACCTTGATGATCAACTCAGTTGCTGCCATTGGAGCTTAAAGAATAACAAGCGTGGGTACTTGTATCTTGTGGAGAATTCAAGAAAGAAGGAGTCCATGGATTTGGAGTTTGCACGTGGTCGTGTCAGTAAGTTCTACTGATGGGTAGCATTAGGAAGTCAAGCGAGGAGCTTGTAAGTCCTTTTGTATGAACTTCGATTCTTTCGCATAATGGATTCAGGTTTATCTTGAGGATAGCTAGGTCAAATCCTCCCCAGGTTTTTACCGTGTGGTTTCCTAGATCATCATATCTTTGTGTTATTTACTTTTCCGCTGCTTTATATTCTTGATATGATTGTGTGTCTGTGATAACCTAGATTTGCATAATTTGACTAAGTTAATCACTTGGCTAATTAACTAGGTTAATCTGGTTGGTTTAAGGGGTCTAAAAACCGTTCAAAACCAAAAAATAAAAAGCCTCTGAGCATGGACTGCATGTACAACAAGGATTTTCAATGAGTTGGCTTATTTTAGATCTTATATATTTAATTTAGACAGATCGAGAATCCAGATATCATGGAGAAGGGGATCATTTTGCCCATCTCAAATCAAACACATATTGCAATTCCCTTTCTTTTCTTATTTAAAATCAAATTCTTGTTCTCTTTCTTTCCTTAATCACTCTTTATTTTTTCTAAATGTCTTTTCCATTTTATACTGAAACTTTCAATAGGTTTATAAAGAAAATTGTAAGATTATGGATCTTTAATTGTAAGATTATGTATCTCTTAGTGGTTTGCACTATCTACAATCTATATTAAAGAGTGTCTATAATGTTAGTACTACAATACAAAATAGCCTCCAATTCCTTACTAAGCTATTTAAGAAGTTCCTTGTGCGAGCCCTTTAACATTATTTTATGATATTAAAAATTTATGAAAAACAAAATCAAAGCCTTTTATCAATTAATATTCTTAAATTTCTTTGGAAAAAAAAAAAGTAATGAATTGGAAAAGAAACTTCATTCTAAGAAAGTGGACCGAAATAGACCGAATGGACCAAGTAGATTAATGTTGACCGTATTGGACCAATTAATTATTTTGCATTACTTCAATTGATATTTTGCATTATCATTTTAGTATTATTATCGAAGGCTCTTCTATTTTTTTTCCTAAAGGTCAATACATTTCCATTTATCTTAATTTGAGGTTAATGCACTTTCCAATTGCAAAAATATCTAGAGATGTGATGAGATTTATACATGAAAAAATTAACTCACCCACAAACCTAGCACTAAAAGATGAATACTGAAATAGAAATGAACCCTAAATTGACATTAACGAAAATGTTAATTTAAAGCACCCATATGTTTTAATTTAAAGATATTTTGGGATAAAAGGGATTAATATTTTTCCGTATGTTGCTATAAATTGGTCAAAGAAAAATCCATCATTGGACAGGAATTCAGGAAAATAGTAGGCTGAGTGGTAAACACTAAACACATGCTCACTTCTCTCTTCTGTGTCTCACATTTTCTTCTTCCTTTTATAATTTCTTTAACTTAACATTCAAAGGAATTAATGAACGAGTTGTTGGCAGTGGAGGAATTTTATAATTCAGATTCCTCTTCCAAAAGGGGGTCAACAAAAATCATATAAGACGGTGTTGTTTGTTTCTTCTAATAATGAATGAAATTAGACCAAAACAAAGTCAAAGCTAGAAAATACACTAAACAAAGAACGGATTGAGAAGCGTGGTTAATGAAAAAACGTATGTAATGATTATATAATATATATTTCATGCTATTGAGTAACCCTGTTAAATGCCTATTCACCATATAATTATTATATTTTTTGTTTCAAAATGCAAGTGAAGAAAAAAATAAAATGCAAGAAGACAAATTGTCCATCCTCTACTCTATAACTGGAATTAGATTGTACAGCGGTTGGGCAGATAACATCATAGTGGGATTTTAATTAAAGGGTAAATGTAACACATTCTTCTAAAAAAAATTGTTAATATTACATATAACACTTGGCCCCAGAAGTTCAAGTTGGTAGGTTTGGACCTAATTATATTATATTAACCACTTACTCTTATATATTTATTTTTTAATTAGAAAAATGTGAAGTTGTAGTCTCTATAAATAAAGTGGTAGAGTAGCTTTATGGTATGTATGTTAGAAGACGAAGATTTGTCTAGAGAAAGAGTATAGAGATAAAATTTTATTTAATGTGTTATTGTGAGGGCACATACATACATACATACATTTATATATTCATACATAAATCCAAGTAAAATAAACTTTACTTAATTTCCTTAGTAAAAGAGAGATCTAAAACTTACACTGCATGTTGGTTAAACTTAGGAACAAAGGCCAATTATGATCATGTATAGTATTATTGAGTTATACTTAAGATGTATCATATGAGTACTCGTATTTTGGGAATTTATTAAAAACAGAATGCAATGGAATATTGGAATGAAAAGATGTACTTTCATATAATTAGATTATATGTGATATTATATATCTTTTATTTGGGAAAAAAAAAATTTTATGTGACAACATTTTGTTGGATGAAGCAAATGTCATTACTTAAAAGTTACACTCTATCTTTATAGAATTTAATATTTACTTCGAATGTCTAAACCAAACATGATCCTTAGGTCAAATGTCATTAACCTTTTCAGTTGTAAAAGACTCCGATAATATCAATATAAAATGGTAAATATTACTGTAAAACAAGTACAGATGCAAAATGGCACCTCTGTGGAACATTAATGCCCAGTCACAACTAGTATATTTATTCTCAATCATCTCAATTATTTAGAACTCACAGCATTGTCTATAATTGTAAGGACATGCAAAGAAAATACATAAATTATAGAAAATCACTTGATTTAGAATGTGACTCATAACTATAAAATGAGCAATGAATCCCTTAATATGAATTCAAAATTACAAATAGTCTTCAATTTAATAATAATAATAAGAAGAAGAAGAAGAAGAAGAAGAAAGCACTCATTATCTACTACAACAAAACAAAACGTAAAAAGAGAGTAGCAAATAAAGTTTCCCTTGGCGCGCCTGTTGTATTAGTAATTATCTATACCAATGGTATATTGGCATCACAAAGAACTTCATGGTTCCATTCTTGCAATGAATGCCATCATGCTCACCGCAAGCAAAGTAGTGAGGTTGCCATGGCCTTTTTAGCACAAACTCGAAGCCCTCCCCAGCTCCTTGTGTCGCATTTCCCAGCTTCTGGGCATTTCTCAGGTCACATTTAATGAAGCTCTGGAGGTTTGGTAGCAAGTAAACACTGTGAGGATATGTGTTTGGAGTTGGTGGATCATATTTGAAAACTGTAATCAACATCGTATAAATAGTTATTTTTCCTACATATTTACATTCAGCAAAACAAAAACATAAAAACAAAAACAAAAAAAATGCACACATTTTTCATGTTCCTTAAGGATCGATCCAAATTGATAATCCACGAATAAATAAAGTGAAGAAAAAGTTCAAAGTTAGACTCGACTATTTTGATATCATGATGAATTTTATAACTTGTCATAAAAACACAAGCGGTTTAAAAATATGATTTTGGTCACCATATTTTACAACCTGAACTATGTAACAAGTAGTAATAGCAATGTAATTAAACTCACCTAGAGTGTCATTTAGGTAGAAAGGGCCATGTTTAATTGCCCAATCGGTGTAGTTAAAGCCAAAGTTCCAGTGGTAGGAGTCACCCACGATGATCCTATTGGAAGTTTGTGTATTATTGGGGTGATAAGGGCCACGGTAAGGCCAATTCCCAAATTGCCAACCCTTGTTGGCTGTGCTAAGCGCCATTGTGGAAGCAATTAGCAGCACAAGCATGAGTCCTTGTGCAATTGTGAAACCCATGGTATGATTTGCAACTTAGGAAAAAGACTAGCTAGAGGGTGAAATAATTAAAAAGGGTGAGACCCAAAGAAAGAGCTAGCGAAATAAGATGTTAGCAATGATATTGATAGCATTACTTAAATGGCTATTTATATTGGGATAGATGGAATGAAAGTGGGGAGAGAAAGAAGTGCAAACTGGCCTAATTGACCTCTTTTTCAAAATATAGTAGGCAAGAGGTGGAAAATACAATGTAAAAGTTCCATAAAAAAAGTTATGTTTTCAGTTCCCCACTTGTAATTAGCCGATACATTATACAGTTGGTATATAGATTTAGCCTTTAGCCAATGATAGATACTAAAAAAGAAACAGAAAAGACTTTTCTTTTGCATTTTCTCTAATTACTATTTTAGGATATATAATTATATATTGTGTGCCTTCACAGTTTATTTTGGCAAATCACTAAAGGATGCATATGTATAGCAGTATAATAATAGAACAAAGTTTAACTACAAAATTGATTGTAACCATACTTAATATCTTTTTATTGGAAGTGAATTTTGACAAATCCGTCATTGAATTACATCTTTTTCTTATATTAAAGATCAATAGTTATTTCATCAATAAATTATAAGTTTTTGTAGTTTAAAATTATGCATAATATATAAGTTTATAAATCATATAATAAATAATATTTGATTGACACAAAATTTGATATGCGTATTAAAAGTGTAAAGAACATACAATTCAACGATTAAATTTTCAAAATATATAATAATGTTTATTTTATTAAGATTCTAACTTAGACTGCAACCAATCTGTAACTAAACTTTGTGCCAATAATAAAGTTTTGTTAGACTTCTCAACAATATGAAAGCACACTCTCGAAAGTCAAAACTCAGAACCGCGAAAAGGAGCTCCAATTAATATAATATTGGGTTGTTGAAAACAGAGTAGAAATTTTCCCTCAAACCAAAAAGGAGTCAACTGGTATAATCTGAGTTTTCCAATTTAGACCACTGTATGCTGGGAATCAAGACAGAAATGCTCTTTGAACTGACAGATTTTGACTGAATGGAAAAAGAAGTATAAAAATTGAAATATATTGATATGATATTCGACGTTCTGTTGAGGGACAAGGATGTAATTCAACTGGGTGATGTGATGATGACAGTTAAATTGCACAGTATATATGCCATCATATGTCTAGAAATTATTGTAAATATTTTCCTTCTAAATATAATTCATTCTATTCTCTTATTAAGTATTTTCTTATTAAGTAATGATGATGTGCTGATATCGTCAATGAGTTGTAGGCTCTAAATCACTCCAATAGGTACTTGAGAAGTAAGATCAAATGAACCAAATAGAAAGCACCAGTGTGGTGCCGGCTAAGAACCTTCCGAACATCAAGTCTGCGAATGAGAAATCTCTAAGAACTCCATAGTGAGAGAGCTAGAGATTTTCCACGTACCTGAGAAAAGTGGGGGCCTGGTGCTTATATAGTGGTGAATGGTGAATTGAAATCCCTTCAAAGATACCTTTCCATATGAGAGCAATACGGGTGAGTAATGGGCTTTATTTTACATATCACGCAAGATGTTTCCATGTATAGGTATTCGTGGGGATCAAGCCAAGCCACATTGAACCTGTCAACTTCTACACCCCGTCGGCCTCTTCACCCCATCCAACGGTCCCTCATCGGTTTACAGAAGCATCCGTTGGGTTGTCATTGCAAGGTCATCATTCGTGTTGCGGTTGCCCTGGGTCTTCCATTTGTTTCCGTGGAGAAATCGGGCCCGTGGGCGCCGTTGGCTCCCTTGCATGACATGTCCAGGGGTATTAAGTCTCTGTCTAAAATACCCCTATCAAGTATTAACCAAGAAAACATAATGATGCTAGTTAGATTTTTTTTTTTTTTTTTCTAAAACTTTCAAAAGACTTTTGTATATCCAGATCTCTATTTTGAAATTGGGGATTAATAGTAACATTATTATAAAACGATTCTATTTATTTTCCTCTTTATTACTTCCAAACAATATTACTTACCTTCCATTTATTTTAAAATAATCAAACAAGATTACTTAATTCCATTTCATTTATTTCCTTCAATTAAATATATTTCATTCCTTTTGGATCATTCCATTCTATTCCTTTATAAACTCTCAAAAGAAAGCTTAACGAGAGATCACTGTATGTTAATTTAATGAGTTTTCCCATCATACACGATTAAAGCTTTTACTTTGCTTCATTTACATGGACATATATCTCAACTCTTCTTTTCATGCATTTCATGATCTCATCTCTCTCAATAATCTTTGGTTTTTACCAACACATATGTCATGCAGACATGCAACATGCCTACGTGAATAATTATGCCATTTCACTATAGGAAGATAGGCCTTTGTAGCGGCCGAAACCGCTGCCAAAAGTAAAAAATAAAAATAAAAACAAAAACAAAAACAAAACGCTGCAAAATTTGCGTTTTGGTTCATATCTGTTATAGAGGTTTTGTTTTCGTGACCGCTATAATAGATATTTTATTTTCTTTATTTTTTAATAAATGTTCTTTACATTTTTTTTATACCGAAAATTTCATCAGGTTTATAAAGAAAATTGTAAGATTTTGTATCTTTTAGTGGGCTGCACCATCAATAACCAATATAAAAAGAGTTTCTATAATATAGTACTACAATACAAATAGCCTCCAATTCCTCACTAAGCTATTTAAGAAGTTCCTTTGTGTGAGGCCTTTAACATTTACGATATATATTAAACTTTTTATGAAAAATAAATAAAATTTTAAGCACTTTATCAAATAATATTCTTAAATTTATTTGAAAGAAACTTCATTCTAGGTATTTCACACCAGAAAAAATAAATAAAAAATAAATAATAATAAAAAATCATTCTAGGAAAGTGGACTGAAACAGACCGAATGGACCAAGTGGACCAAATCAGACCAAATAGATAGAAGGGACCGAACTGGACCGAAATAGGCTCAATTGGACCTATTCATTATTTTGCATTATCATTTTAGTATTATTATCGAAGGATCTTCTATTTTTCCCCTAAAGGTCAATACATTTCCATTCATATTAATTTGATGTTGATGTAATTTCCAATTACAAAAATATCTAGACTTGTGATGAGATTTATACAATAAAAAATTAACTCACCCACAACATAGCACTAAAAGATGAATACTGAAATAGCAATGAACTCTAAGTTGACGTCAATGGAAAATGTTAACATGAATGAAAATAAAAAATATAAGTCTCTGAATACGCTCTGCGCACATGTCAAAACTCTAAATCCAAAGGCCTATTGCCCACCCCTCAACCCAAACAGGCAAACACCCTTATCTCATTCCTTTCTAATTATTTGAAGGAGATTTTTCCCTTTCGAAAACCTCCAGCCTTGTCACTCTTAGCCTAGCACATGAATGCTCCCATAAGCAAAGGTGAGCTCAAACTAAATTTAGAGAGTAATATGGAAAGTTTAGGTAAACTTTTTTTTTTTTTTTTTTAAAGCTCCCGTATATTTTTTTAAAGATATTTTGGGATAAAAGGGGTTAATATTTTTCCGTATGTTGCTATAAATTGGTCAAAGAAAAATCCATCATTGTACAGGAATTCAGGAAAATAGTAGGCTGAGTGGTAAACACATGCTTACTTCTCTCTTCTATCCCTCACATTTCTTCTGAAGTATGAAATTAGACCAAAACAAAGTCAAATTAAGCTAGAAAATACATTAAACAAAGAACGGATTGAGAAACATGGTTAAGAAAAAACATATGTAATGATTATATAATATATATTTTCATGCTATTGAGAACAAGTATGTCATACGATTGAGTGATGTTATGATAACGGTTTAATGTTACAATACATTCCTTTATTTAGGAATAGAATATTTTTCTTTGAAAATGAATTTTATTTTTCTGGCAGAACTTTAATGTGATTTCATTATATAATTTAGGTGAATTACTTTGGTTCCATTTTGTAAAGTTGAATTTAATCAACTATTTTGCTAGCTTTATTTCGTACCAATATGCTTGTAATTCAGCACATAGAAACCCTATATTTAGGTGGAAATCATGTAAGAGTAGTGTGTGAGAGAGTGTGAAAAAAAGCTCAGAAGTGTGCAACTCAACAGGGCCTCATGACTGGATCTTGCGGCTTGCAAGTTGCCAAAGGAGGCACACGTGTGAAGCATGCAGAGGAGTTGAAGAGTCACGCCAGCTATTGCACTACAAGACAAAACTTTCAACCGGCCAAGCCGTTAGCTCGCGACTTAGACTCGCAACTCAGTCATGACTTTTCACATTCCTCATTCACCCTATTATAAATATCCTTATACCCATGAAATGTAGAGAGCTTCTAGAGAGAATTTTGAGAGAGTAACCCTATAAAAAAAAACAAGATTGACTCATCCACAATCTTTATCCTTTGATTCTTCAAATTCCTCTATTCTAACCCTCTCCATTGTTACATCCTTGATAGATACATTACCCAAATCCTTTTTTCACCATACCCATATCAGTGAGAAGGTTATTTGGTACTTGGGAAGCAGTTAGAAAAAGACCAATTGATAATTGGTTGATACTATGGGCTATAGCAGAATCTGGTAAACTAAAGAAAACAAAAGTTCGGCGTAATCTCGTTGGAATAAGAAGCTTGAAGGGCTTAGGTACACTGGGTAGATTAGGCTTGGAGGGTCTTCTGCTGTTCATGTATCCCAACTTCATTTTTTAGTGGATTATTGACTGCTTGGAGGGCGGCGGAGAGGTTTTACGCCAAGGACTTCGGTTTCCTCTTCGATAACATATCGCTATGTTGTCTTTGCGTTTGCATCTCTCTTCCCTTAATCTTTGCCATTTAATTTCTGCTGTGGATGTGATTTTATTTGGTTTAGATTATGTTATCAATTCTGTTTTAGCTTATTTACATTTTCCGCACATACATTGTTTATTAATAAGCTTGAATTGGTAATTTATAATTTGGGGGTCTAAACATTTATAGGTGTTTTACACACATTTTGGACATTCATGTTTGCTATGTGTGCTCCAAAAAATTTGAAGGGGGCAAATATATGATTCAAAATCTAAGAATGAGAATGAAATAGTTTATGCCAACTAAATGACTATGTGGAATTTAGATGATGAATATAACACTGGTTTAACAAACATGAATTATTGGTTCTCTTGTGTTGCATGTCCCTCTAAGCACAAACAGATATATAACAATGAGAACATAATCTGGGTGCTTGTAGTGATCTCAACATCTTCTTGTCATAAATCTCATTTTGTGCTTGTGAAGGTATTCATTCATTTAAACTCTTCCAGCTTGTTTGGGAGAGAAAAAAGTAAAATATATTGAAAAGGATTTTTAAGGAATATTCGATCTATTTGCCAAAAGACAAATAAAATAATTTATAAAGTAGCCTCTAAGCACGTGCTCAAGTGCGTGCTCAGATGCTCTTCTATTTTTTGGACGAGGGTAAATTTAGAGTATTTATTATAATTTGGGATTAGTACATTTTCCAATAAATAAATTTTAAAAAAAAAAAAAAAAAAAAAGGAAGAAGAAGCTAGAGGTGTGATGAGTATTATGTGTGATGAATTAATTTTTCATCACACTGCTAGGTTTTTTTTTGTGCTTGGAAAATGTAGTAATCCCAAATTATAATAAATGCTATAAATTAACCATTACCCAAAAATAAGAGAGCCTCTAAGCACACACTTACAATACTATACCTGGGGCCTGACCCAATAATTAAATTCATATTCGTTCTAACTCATATTTATTTGGTCAGAAAAAATATGAGCAATTCTAACTACCTTTTTTTTTATTAAAAAAAAAATTTTACGGTAAAAGAGTCAATTTTTTGTTGTTTTATTTATTTATTTTATTGTTAAGAAAAGGCTCTAGATTTGCAATTCTTAAAATTAAATGTTTCATTGAATTAAATTAATCTTTCACTATCTTTCATAGTGAAATCCTTACAATTTTCATTTTCAATATAAGTTACCAAATTGTCTACTGTTGTGAGTAAAAAAATTTCAATTAAATTAATGAAAAGTTCAAAGACATAAATGATTCAAAACTTTAAAAAATACGAGAACACATTTTACTATAAAAAATGAATTTGAGAAACAATACGTTCTCTATAACTACTAGACAAATTGGACAATTTTTTTTAAGAAAATTATTGGACCATCTCAAATAGTTAGGGGGCCAAGTCCCATTTTGAGGGTTAATTATTAAAATATTAAATATTTTTATATAGTAAAAAAAAAATTTCAAAAAGTCTACTCTCACCATGTTATCATTGTAGAAGAAAGCCTGTACTATGTCTCAGAAATAAATTGGGATCCAAGGTTGCTAGCAACTCCATAGGAGCAATGGCAACCAGGGAAGAAAGTTATATAGAAGCTTTCATTACTGAACAAGGTCCAATAATGAGCAGCGTAAAACATGAAAATGGTCTTACATCTGCTCATACCATAGACCATGGTATGTTTACTCTTTATAGTCAACTCAACCGGATTTTCACTTCATATTTAGTTATACATGCATGAGATTATACCAAGTCCTCCACATCTGGGTTTCTTCTCTGCTGTTTTTACGCAACTTCTACTAGAATCTGTTCTAAGCTTTGTTTCTTCTGTATGATAAAAGGCCTTAAGTGGATTTTATAGCATAGAACTAAGTCAAATAACGAATAGTGAAAGCATAAACATGGTATGTTCTCTATATTCAGAGATTTACAGTTTTATATAAAAGGATTATATTAAGCCCTACTCTATTTAAATAGGCTCCAAATGCATCAAGGTTTTGTTTCTTCACTACCATTAATTGATATGAATTTACAGATTCCTGGCAACAAGTTGGGTTGCTGCTGGTGACAAGCTTCAACTGCGGATACATATTGAGTTTTTCAAATCTTATGTTGGTGCCTCTGGGTTGGACTTGGGGTATCATATGTCTGGTTGTTGTGGGTCTCTACACTGCCTATGCTAACTGGCTCTTGGCCGCTTTTCACTTCATCAATGGCCAGAGGTTCATTAGATACAGAGATCTTATGGGCTTTCTTTTTGGTGAGTTTTATCACATACCAACAAAAATTTGCAAGGGTATATGTCTTTAATGTCCTGGTTGTCAAAAGAGTCAAATACAGGCATTAAACTATTTGTTTCTTTGTTTTCAAGGCAGAGAATTGTATTATATCACCTGGGTGTTCCAATACTTGACCATTCTTCTTGCAAACATGGGTTTCATTCTTCTCGGTGGTAAAGCGCTTAAGGTAATTAATAATTTCAAGCATACTATGTTGCTTGTTTTTGTGTACTAAAGTACCAATTCTTGAATGTTTCACTGGAAGCAGGAGATCAATTCAGAATTTAGTGATTCACCCTTGAGGCTCCAATATTACATCATCATAACTGGAGCATCCTATTTCTTATTCGCATTTCTCATTCCAACTATGTCCGCATTGAGAAGATGGCTGGGAATCTCTACCATCCTCACCTTCGCTTACATTATCATCCTTCTGGTGGTACTAGTTAAAGACGGTAGATATACTTTGCCTTTGGCCTATTTTGTCCTTGAAATGTTTTTAACAACGATCCTGCATTGTGGAAGCTTTGTTACCATCTACATGCTTTGCTCAAACATTAATTTGTTGCAATTTTGGGCAGGGAAATCTAATAAAAACAAAGATTATAAGATTCATGGAAGTAAAGTAGACAAGGTGTTCAATGGCTTTGGTGCAATTTCAGCCATTATTGTCTGTAACACCTCCGGCATGCTACTCGAAATACAGGTTAATATAGTAATGTAGACAGATTATGAAGAGGAAGTTTATCTCAAAATCTATAATTCACCATTAATCTTTCTATATTCACTCTGCAGTCAACTTTGCGCAAGCCAGCAGTCGAGAACATGAGAAAAGCCTTATACACTCAATACACTGCAGGGCTCTTAGTTTACTATGGTGTAAGCATTGTAGGTTACTGGGCTTATGGTTCAGCGGTATCCACATACCTTCCTGAAGAGCTAAGCGGTCCCAAATGGGCCAAGATTGTCATCAACTTCGCTACCTTTCTACAGTCTATAGTCTCCCAGCATGTAAGATATATAGCTTAATTTCTTTTTAAGGTTAAGCTCGGATTTAACCATACTCATGACAGGAAAGGCCACCTCTAAGTTATTTTCTAGTAAGCCTTAGGTTATGGGAAAATTACTAAAGAACTTGACCTTCAAGGCAAAGTACCCCCATAAAGCCTTTTGCAAAATTTCTATTATTATTACTACCAAGCTTCTACTTGAAGTTTATGCTTTGTTGAAACGTTACAATTATAATTTTTCCAGTACACAAAATTCAAAGTCCACAAAAAGCTAAAAGATAGCAAACTATACGAAAAGTCCTTATGATAATGACTTAACGGGGACCTTTCAACTGAAGTCTGATTCATTGTGTTGATAATGAACATAGATGTTTCTTGCACCAATTCATGAGACCCTTGATACTAAGTTTCTCAAGCTTGATGAGAGTATGGATTCGAAAGAAAACATCAAACGTAGATTCTATGTGCGAGCAGTCCTCTTCTCATTTAACACATTCGTGACAGCAGCTTTTCCTTTCATGGGGGACTTTGTGAACTTGTTTGGATCATTTACGCTCATACCTATAACCTTTGTGTTCCCAAGTATGATTTTTCTCAAGGTAACTAGCCTTTCCTGGACTGCTTTGATTTTACTTATGAAAGATATTAAAGAAGCAACAAGTAAAACTAAATTATATTTACTCTATCCCTGTGACAGGTCAAAGGAAAGACATCCAGACTAGAAAAGTTGGTGTGGCATTGGTCCAACATTATTCTTTTTTCTCTACTTGCTGTTGTAACCACAATTTCCGCAGTTCGGTTGATTGTTAATGATGTTCAGCAGTATAGTTTCTTTGCAAATACATGAATATATGTAATTCGTTACAAGTACTATATATGATTTAATAACCAAGAATTAGATAAATGAAAAAATTGAGTGATGTGAAGTCCCTTGTTTAAAGATAAAATGTTCAAGTAAAAACTCTGTTAAAGATGGCAGGTGAATTGAAAATATTGTAAGGCAGTGTTCCATTAGATGATGGTCTTCTATACACAACTCTTTGAAATAAAATCAAAACACTGTTGATGAGTTCGTTTGCTACTAAAATAAAGTATACAATACTACGAGACTTAGTAGTAGATTTGTTATGGTAATGACCTATCATTAGACACAAACTCATAGTGATAGAAATTATAGATAATAACAACAACGTTTACTTGCTGAATTAATGTAAAAGACATCTCATAATCTAAAAATCCTATAGAATGGATCCATTTGTGGCCATTTGGATGAGCTTTTTGCTAGAGGCTTATTTGCTGAAAGTTGGTTAAAGTGTAGTTGTATCTAAAAAATGTGAAGCTTTAAAAAACTGTACACAAACAAATAAACTAAAAGCCGATAGTTGTTGGCAAGCTAAATCATCTTAGTTGAAATCTTAGAATGCAAGTCAGAAGCATCTAAACAATTGTAGTGACTACTGACACAAATGATCATCAATAAAATGCTGAAAGTTAGGGCCATATTGAGATCTTCTGCCATCAAACAATGAACCTGTTTTGCCAGAATAAACAGTGGGTAATGGACCTTTTCAGTTATCAGATACAAAAACTGCAAAATGCAGTGGTACCAAATCAAATTTGATGAGATATTGTATCTTTCAAGAAATTTGACAAGCACAAGCTGGCGTGATGAAGTACATTTTGGACTGAGCTAACTAGATTTTAGCTGAAAAATTCAATTATTCATGTAGAGAGGAATGCTCTAAGTGCTCTAAAAAATTCAATTTTAGCTAAACTAGTAATTAATAAATATGCTAGCTGGTGTAATGGAGTACATTTTGGACTGAGCCAACTAGATTTTAGCTAAAAAATTCAATTACCTATGTTTATGGGAATGGTCTAAGTGCTCTAAAAAGTTGAATGCTCTGAAAAATTCAATTTTAGCTAAACTAGTATTAATAAATAAATACGCTATAGTATACTATGTGCTCATTTGCCATATTCCCTACCAATCCCACCTCTGTTTATTCAGCTATTTGGCTCATGAACAATTCTTCAAAACTTCACCTTTAAAAAAAAAAAAATTTTTTTTTTTACTTGCACTAGTTGCCCATCTTATTTTTTAAGGACAATAAACCAATAAAAATAAACCTAAGAATTAAAGAAGAATGCCATTCTACCTTAAAATTTTATGTCTTATGAACATAAATAAACCTAAATAAGGATTGGGAGACAAAGTCTGAGAAAAAAAATTAGAAATTTGAAGTTGAAATCTTTTTTTTTTTTTTTAAAATAAGAAGCTGAAACTTTTATTCATTAGAAAAAGCAAAATTTATATGGTGGCAAAGTGCTTATTCTATAAAACATAGACTCTCCTCAATCCAAGTAACAAAATTACTTGTAATTCACGTGTGTTTGACTAACAAATGTGCTCGGTTTTTTAAATTCTTTTTTAATTGGTACTGTTGACAGTTACTGCATCATCATGCTTTGTTCAAATTAAGTTTATAAAAAATATGATATAGAACACATCACATTAGATGCAAGCATTACAAAATAAATCATAGAATAATTCAATATTTTATGGATATAACAGGTTAGTGATATTTATACAAACTGCCAAACCCCATGATAGGCCTAAGCTTTTACTCAAATTCTTCCTAGATTTTTTTATTGCCAACTTGTTCATTGTTTTAGATTTTTTTTTACCAAATCAAAATTAGCGGCAACTAGATGTTGAAATTGGAGTCCGCTATCAAATCAATTGAATGGCCGACTCGTTCTGTCATCACCGATATATATCGATCTCCCACAAAATGGTGTAGTCGCTTGCTTACATGAGTTTTCGTGCATATCCTACTCAAAAAAGAACATAAATAGATAAAGATACGTGCACATCCCAATTAACATTCAAAACGATAAGACTTTACAATGATGGGGGAATATATATATATTTATATATATTCGAATTTTAATAAATTTATCATTAGATTATATTATTTTTTTATATTCTCCACACTTGTAAAATTTTTCATATAATAAAATTAATAGTTATATTATTAATGAATTGTTTAAAATCAAGTTTTTTAGTTTAAAATAATATATAAATATAAGTTTATAGATCAAATAGTAAATAGCATATAATTAAAATAAAATTTGGTATTCAAGTTAAGAACATATAGAATATATAATCTAACAATGATATTTTCAAAATATAATTGTGTAACATTATTTAAAGTTACATCATATGTAACTTGAACAAAATACATATAATATATGCATGTTAAAGATATTAAAGATATCAATCTTCAATCAGTATTGGTGGGGCATGATATTCAAGATTTTTTTGTTTTTTTCTTGAGAAACTATTCAAGATATTAATGTAATACATTTCTATCCGTGTTGATTTAAAATAAGGTTTAAATGCAGAGAGGTCTCTTGTGATATGGGTCATTATCAAACACAGTTTTTGTGCTACAAAATTGACTTTTTAAATCCTTGTAGTATGTAAAATAACACAATTGACCCATTATGTAGAATTTGTCACTTTCGTGAGCACAATAGCTAATCATCGTCTAATACATATGTCCACGTGGTCAATTGTATTATTTTAAGGAAATATTTAGATATATATATATATATATATATTTTTTTTTTTTTTGAGAATCAGATACAATTTCTTAAATGCAATAATTAGGTTACCTAATTAAATTCAACATCATAGGTGTACTGACAAATACAACCCAAAAAAAAAAAATGCTATTCTTTTCTATGATAATTAAATTGAATCATATGGCTCATTAGTCAATAGACTCAATACAATCACATTGTTTAATTTAATCGAGGAATCAAAGGTATTTCCCTAAAGAATTATGCCTAGTTTANGTTCTAACTCATATTTATTTGGTCAGAAAAAATATGAGCAATTCTAACTACCTTTTTTTTTATTAAAAAAAAAATTTTACGGTAAAAGAGTCAATTTTTTGTTGTTTTATTTATTTATTTTATTGTTAAGAAAAGGCTCTAGATTTGCATACACATTTTTTTTTTCTTTTACAGTAAATGGCTCAATTTTAATCTTGAAATGTAGTGTTTTAATCTTTAAAGTTAGCTACGTACTACACATCCATAACAAAAGTAAAAAAGAGTTTAAATTTCAAATATATCAACTACCCTTAAAACTGAGAAAAAGTTGGTGTTGTTGATGTTGTACTTTTTTTCTAATTTTAGGTATGGTAGTTATCATTTTTTTTAATCCTAAAATGTAATTTTTTAATACTAAAATTTAGTCTTTTACTACACATCCATAACAAAAGTAAATAAAAACTTAAATTTAAAATTTTATGTATGGCAAAAGATACACTTTTTTTTTTTTTTGATATTGTTGTTCTTTTTAAAAAAAATGTAATAACAGTTATCAATTTTTTTAATCCAAAAATTTATATTTTTAGTCCTAAAAGTTAGCCACTTACTACACATCCATAATAAAAGTTAAAAAGAGCTTAAATTTAAAATTTATCAATTAACTTTAAAACCAAGGAAAGGTACGTAACATTTTTGATGGAGTAGTAAATTAATACTTATAAAAAATATATAAAAAAATTTAATAACAGTTATCAATTCTTGTTTAATCCAAAATTTATTTTTTTTAATTCTAAAAGTTAGCCACTTACTATACATCCATAACAAAAGTTAAAAGAGCTTAAATTTAAAATTTATCAATTACCTTTAAAACCGAGGAAAGGTATGTAACATTTTTGATGGAGTAGTAAATTAATGCTTATAAAAAAATGTAAATTAAATTTCACATAGAATTATAAAAACGATAAATATAGTTTCTGTTACAAAAGAAACTTTTTTTACAATAATTTCTTAGATAACAACCACTTCATGTGAGGTTTGAATCGTATATAATAATTCCAAAAACTTTGTGCGTACGTGAACCTGAGAGAGATAAAAGAATTAGGGTTAAACCAAGTATTAAAAAAAAAAAAAAAACTTTAATCAACAAACCAAAGCTAGCATGCGTGTTATTAAAGATAATAGTATAGGCTTGTTAGAGTTTTGATTTAAATTTTGATGAGATAATTTTTCCTGAAAATCCTAATAAAATTGTTCAGAATAAAGATAAAGATTTTTTAGAGTTTAACTCTATCATGGAGTCTTTAAAATCTTATTACTGCATCATCAACTATATAAATAAATAACTAATTATTAAATGTTTTTATTTGAATGTGTTTTAAAATGTTCATCACATGAAAATAATTAATCTATGGATTGAATGGATAGGATTAGCAATTGTAATACAAAATAATAATAATTGTTTATCTCGTTGTTCACTTAATATCATTCAAAAAAAAAAAATGTAGTGTATACAAAATATAGTTCTAAAAAAAACAAAATTAAATTTAATCAACAAACCAAAGTTAGAGTGTGTGTTATTAAAGATAATAGTATAGGTTTGTTAGAGTTTTTGTTTGATTTAAATTTTGATGAGATCATTTTTCTTGAAAATCCTAATAAAATTATTAAGAATAAAGATAAAAAATTTTAGAGTTTAACTCTATCAGGGAGTCTTTAAAATCTTATCACCACATTATCAACTATTTAAATGAATAACTAATTATTTAATGTTTATCTGAATTTTTTTTTTTAAATGTTCATCACATGAAAATAATTAATCTATTGATTGAATGGATAGGATTAGCAACTGTAATACAACAACAACAACAACAACAACAACAAAATAAAAAAATCGAAAATAAAAAAATTGTTTATCTCGTTGTTCACTTAATATCATTCAAAAAAAATGTAGCGTGTACAAAATATCATTCTTAAAAATAATAATAATAATAATTTCATTAAAAAATGGAGCATATACAAAAAAAAAAAGAAAAAAAAAAAACCACATATACAATTTCAATCAGAGAACCCATATAGATCGAAAGCCTACCAGGTTAACACCCACCAGGTTCATGTGTAATTAAAAAAAAATCAAAATTTAAAATTTTAATATGAAAGCAGAGCCAATACCTGGAAATATGCTTGAAAGTTCAAATAGCGTGTAAAACACCTATGAACATTTATACCTCCAAATTAAAAATACCAACACAAGCTTTTAATCAAACAATATGTGTGGAAAATGAAATATAAGCTATAACCAAATTGGTAACACAATATAAACCATAATTAATAACCAACACAGTAGTAATTAATAGGCAAAGAGAAAAGTAAGAAAGATGCAAACACAAAGATAACACGGCAATGTGTTATCAAAAAGGAAAAAATCTCCCGCCGCCCTCTAAGCGGTTAATAATCCACTAGAAAATAAGGTTGGGATACATGAATAACAGAAAACCCTCCAAGCCTAATCTATCCAGTATAACTAAGCCCTCAAAGCTTCTTGCTCCAACAGGGTTACAACGAACCTTGTAGCTTACCGAATCTCACAATCGCCCATTGCATCAACCAAAATGAATTGGTCCCTTCTAAACTACTTCCTAAGTACCAAAATACCTCCTCACTGATATGGGTATTGTGAGATAAGGATTTGGCTTAATGTACCTCTTAAGGATATGTTAATGGAGAGGGTGAGAGTAGAAGAATTTGGAGAATCAAAGGATGAAGATTATGGATGAGTCAATCTTGTTTTTCTCTAGGGTTTCTATCTCAAAATTCTCCTTGGAAGCTCTCTACATTTCGTGGGTATAAGGGTATTTATAGTAGGGTGTATGAGGAATGCGAAAAGTCATTTTACAACAAACAGGGCATTCTGGCAACTCGACCTCACGACTAGAATGAGTTGTGAGCTAACTGCCTAGCTAGACTAGAAGTTTTGTCCTATAGTGCTCCAGTTGTCATGACCCTTCAGCTCCCCGGCATGCTTTGCACGTGTGCCACCTTTAGCGACTTGCCAGTCACGAGATCCAGTCGCGAGACTCTTCTTGAGTGCACACATCTCGAGTTTTCTTCACACACTACCCTTACATGATTCTCACCTAAATACAAGGTATCTAATTGCTAAAATACAAGCAAATTTGTCATGGAATAAAGCCAACACATGATTGAATAAATTCAACCTTACAATGCTAAAAATCAATAAGTCAATCGTAAAGATAAAAAGGGGTTGTGACTGTCTAGAGTGGACACAAAACAGTTAGATAATCGAATAGATTAAGAGAAAGAGAGTAACATAAGGATGGTTCAATCACAAACCTTCCTTGTTGAAATTTCAAAGTCAAACACCCTCAAACACCCTTCAATCCCTAATCACATTCACCCAAAAATAAGTACTCCTCAAACTATGAATACTTGGCAACTATGGCAAGTATGAACTCAAAGAAAGTCGATGATATACAAAAGAAAAGAAAAAAAAATTGCAAAAGATAGAACTTGAAAAGCCGTTAGAGCCTCTGACATTGTTTATAAACCAAATCTGAAAGTAGAAGAAGAAGAAAGAAAGAGGATGTTCGAATGTCTTCAATCTGAAGAAGATAGAAACCCTCAAACACCCTTCAATCCCTAATCACATTCACCCAAAAGTAAGTACTCCTCAAACTGTGAATACTTGGCAGCTATGGCAAGTATGAACTCAAAGAAAGTCAATGGTAAACTATTGTGAAAATAGCACCCCAGGACTCAAATCAATAACAATAAACAAGCGAAAATTAAATAACAAATACACACAAAGAATACAAGAATTTACGTGGTTCGGAAAACTGCCTACCTCTACGGGGAGGACGAAGAAATTTCACTATAAAAATAGAGAGATACAATAGTGCACAATAATACTCTCTAGAAACCCAAATCCCAATACGCCCTAACTCTCTCTCACCCACAAGACAAGAAAATACTATTCTTCTTCCTATGCGGCTATTGCTAGGTTTTTTGGAATTCTCTCTCACACAGCTGCACTTGCTAGGTTATTAGGAATCATCTCTATTACCGTAACGAATAACATATATATAGAAATATATGTTAAGTCGGCTACATTAGTCTCCTAATATAACATGGTCAACTTGTGTTAACATGGGCTTGGCAATACAAGCCACACAGCCCACATCAACAAATTTCCACCTTAGCTTGAATTCATTAAGCTACACTAGCAAACTCTTCCATCACCTCCACCTTAGCCCTTAAGGGCTTACAAGCTGCGAACATCAACCAAGTCCAAGTAACTCTTGAACTTATCTGTTGGAACTGACTTTGTCAACATACTAGAGGATTCCCAAGTCTTATTATTCTGTAGTGACCCCATCTCTTCTACATCCCTGTAAGACAATGGATCTCCATTACTAGTTATGAAAGCAAAGCTAACCATGTCTTCAAAGCCATATATCTATGGTGCTTTGTGGACCCGCTTCTCTCTACCTTTAGCAATTGAATAAGGCTCTTCTTGTTGCTATTGTGGATCAATCTCAACATCACCCTTATCACTGGGTGAACTATTTTTGTCAAACTCCACCTCAACAGTTAAATTCTCTTGTGAACTATCATCAAATGTCTCTGCTTCATTCTGTTTCAACATAGAGGCTTCATCAAATATGATATCTTTGCTAGTCACCGTTTTCTTTGAGATTGGATCCCAAAGCCTGTAACCTTTAACACCTTTTTCAAAACCAAGAAATACGCATTTTCTTAACTTTGAATCCAATTTAGAACGCTCTCCACTCTACATATGCACATAAGCTGGACAACCAAAGATTTTTAGACTCAAATAATCAACTAGTCTACCTAACCAAACCTCTTCTGGAATCTTGAAATCTATGGTTGATGATAGAGATCTATTCATAATGAAGCTTGCTGTGTTAACTGTCTCTGCCCAAAACACCTTAGGTAACTCTGCATTCAATTTCATGCATCTGGCTCTTTCTGCCAAGGTTCTGTTCATTCTCTCTGCAACCCCATTCTGCTATGGAGTTCCTTTAACTATGAAGTGACGAGTAATGCCTTCTAATTCACAAAATCTTATGAATTCTTTATTTCTATACTCTAGTCCATTATCTGTTCTAAGGTATTTATTTTCCTATCATTCTGATTCTCAACTTGTGCTTTCCACTTTTTAAATATGCCAAACACATTAGACTTATACTTTATAAAATAAATTCATGCCTTTCTAGAGTAGTCATCAATGTAATTGACAAAGTATTGAGCACCGCTGTGAGAAGAAACTGATATTGGGCCCTAAACATCTAAATAAATGTAGTCAAGAACACCTTTACTTGTATGAAAGCTTGTCTTGAAACTGACTTTATGCTGCTTCCCATACACACAATACTTGCAAAAGTCTAGCTTGCATGTCTTCACCCCTTTCAATAAATTTCTCTTGTGCAACTCTAACATACCACGTTCACCAATATGACCAAGTCATATATGCCATAATTTTGTGTCGTCAGTGCTGGACTCCACTAGAGTGGTGACTACAACTATGTTCCCAATCAATCTGTAAATTGTGCTTATTTTTAGTCCCTCCATCACCATCAAATAACCTTTCGTAATCTTCATGATTCCACCCTTTGATGAGTATGAATAGCCCAAATTATCCAATACTCCTAAAGAAATTAAATTCTGTCTAAGATCTAGAACATGTCTGACATTACTAAGAACTCTCATAACTCCATCAAACATCTTGATCTTCACAGTACCAATCCCAATAACCGAGCATGTAGCATCATTACCCATTTGGACCATACCACCGTTGTAAGGCTTATACATGTCAAACCAATCTTTCTTTGGAGTCATATGATATGGGCATGCTAAATCTAAAACCCAAGAGTCCAATAGAACATTGTTACCTGATGAGATTAAAAGTAAATATGCACCAGCTTCATTATCATCTGATGTTTCTTCAGCAACACTAGCTAATTCTAGGGGCTTTTTTCCATTCTCTTCTCCTCTAAATGCTCTTTCAACTCTTTACACTAATTCTTGTAGTGCCCTTTCTTGTGACAATAAAAGCACTCTACATCTTTCTTTGCATGTGATTTAGACTGTGATCTATTCCTATTGGAGTTTTGTCCTCTTGACCTGCTTCGCCCTCTATTGCTTGACTCGGACTTTACAATAAGTCCATCAACTTGAGAACCATCACCATCTTGCTTCATCTTTAGGTGTGACAAGAGAGCACTAGTCACCTCCTCGAGTACTATAGTCTCTTTCCTGTACATCAACTTAGTCACTAGATAATCAAAAGAAGCAGGAAGCGATGCTAATAAGAGTAATGCTTTATCTTCATCCTCATAATTCACCCCAAAACTTAACAGTTGGGTATTCAACATGTTAAATGTGTTGAGATGCTTCAACAGATCTGAACCTTCCTTCATATGCAAACTATACAATTGCTTCTTCACATACAACTTGTTTGTCAAATTCTTTCTCATATAAAGACTTTCTAGTTTTTCCCAAAATTCCTTTGCGGTCTTTGCTTTTAGGATGTTGTGAATGACCTCTTCACCTAGGTTGAGACGAATAACGCTAGTTGCTTTCTCATCCATCTCTACCCATTCTACATCCATCGTTTCTGGTTTCTTCTCCTTCCCAAGCAAAGCCTCATGAACTCCTTGTTGAATTAGGAGATCCTTCATCCGCCTTTGCCAAAGTGAAAAATTTTCCTTACCACAAAACTTCTATACATCATACTTTGTGCTTGACATCTTTACTATATTCAAATGATTGAATCTTAACCTGGCTCTGATACCACTTGTTGTGTAGATAGCACCGCAGCACTCAAATCAATAACAATAAATAAGTGGAAATTAAATAACAAGTGCACACAAAGAACACAAGAATTTACGTGGTTCGGCAAATTGCCTACCTCCACGAGGACGACGGAAAAATTTCACTATAAAAATAGGGAGATACAATAATGCACAATAATACTCTCTAGAAACCCAAATCCCAATACACTCTAACTCTCTCTCACCCACAAGACAAGAAAACACTATTCTTCTTCTTATCCGGCTATTGCTAGGTTTTTTGGAATTCTCTCTCACACGGCTGCACTTGCTAGGTTATTAGGAATCATCTCTATTGTCGTAACTAATAACATATATATAAAAATATATGTTAAGTCAGCTACATTAGTCACCTAATATAACACTGTCACCTTGTGTTGACATGGGCTTGGCAATACAAGCCACATGGCCCATATCAACATAAACAAAAGAAAAAAAAAAAAAGGAACTTGCAAAAGATATAACCTGAAAAGCCATTGGAGCCTTTGACATTGTTTATAAAGCAAATCTAAAAGTAGAAGAAGAAGAAAGAAAGAGAATGTAGAATGTATTCAATCTAAAGAAGAATGAGAGTGAAAGCTCAAGTTTGTGTGAAAACACAAGAGCTTGTTTAGACCCCCAATTAAAAATTACGACTAGATTGATTTTACTCTAACTTATCTAAGTGCCGAACAAGAGTAAATAAAACGCAATAAACCGATAACTACTCTAGTGTATAAACATGAATAACAAATAATAAAAGTAAAGTACAAGAGTAAGGGAAGAGAGATGCAATTACAAGATAATACCAAGACGTGTTATCGAATAGGAAACTGAAAAACTTAGCTAAAAACCTCTTTGCCGCCCTCCAAGCGGTAAATTAATCAACTAAAGAATAAAGTTGGAGTACACAAATAACAAAAGACCCTCCGAGCCTAGTCTACCCAATGTACTTAAGCCCTTCAAGCTCCTGCTACCAACTAATTTAAAGAAGCCTTGTCTTCTCTAGCTCTCCAGATCCTGCAATACGCCCGATTACATCCGCCAAGCCTCACCGGCTTCTTTAGGCAAATCCCTAAAGCTTCCCAAGCTCCGAAACACAATCTATACTCTGAATAGGTGTGTGTTGTGTTTGGGTACAAATCTCCTCTCAAGTTATGACAATGGGAGAAGGATGGAGAAAAGGCTAGAATGATTTCTCACTAAGGATAAATAGCTCTCTCTCAAAAAGATGAGTATGTGTGTTGTAGAAAACCTATCTAGGATTTTTCTCTCTAAATGGCCTCCTTACAATTTCTATGGGTAATGAGGGTATATATAATATGGGTAAAGGGTAGGAAAGTCACACTTAAAAATTCTCCCGATAGAATGTTTCGCAAATACTTCGCGGGAAGGCCTTACCCGCGAGACACTCACAAAAATAGCAGCGTGGCTCGACTCTTCAACTTCCAGTCATGTGCTTCTCACATGGCTATTTTGTGGGTTAGTTTCTCGCAAGCTTCTCGCGAAATCCACTTGATTTTCAATTAAGCTTGAGTCTTCACCAACTTAATACTAGACCCAATATAGTAAAATCTCACAAAAATACAAGGAAACAAATTTATGCAATTATAACACTTTTTGTCATGGAATAAGCCAATACTAATGTTATGATAAAAATCATAACTTAATAGAGAGAAACTGTAAAAGAATGAGAAAAACTAACAAAGCGTACATGAGTTTGTAGATCTTAAAGTATAAGGGTTTTAATTTACATATTTATCCTCGTTAGTTGAACACTTGTAAGTGGGTGTAAGTGGGTATAGTGATGGTATTTTAGGCATCAAAATTGAGGAATCCAAATAAGGCAAGTCTCTTAAATAGTACTATAGAAAAAGGTAATGTTATATAATGGTAATTTTTTATAAACTCTCAAAGGTAATAATGAAAGTATATCATCCTTTCATTCCATTGTTATGCTTTTTTAATAAACTCCCAAAACACAAGTATTCATATGATATGTTGGGAAATTTAGACTCCAGTTGATAGAATTAATAAGTTTTAAATCCAAGTTGTTAATTATATTTATTATGAATAAAACTTGTTAAAACAAACCAACATCAATATCAAGTCAAAATCATGCACAGCGAAAAATTAAATAAGACAAGATATGATGACCTAGGAAAACCAATGAAACAAAATAGTTTCACAGTAAAAAACCTGGGGGAAAACTTTCCTGAAAAGTAATTCACTATAGTAAAGAGAAGTTTCAGATCTGCTACAAAACCTTTATCTCTAGACTCTATAATCCCCATAGATGAAATTGTAGCAGAAATTTTCTATCACTTCAATACCTCTGAACTCTTCAATATATGAACCACCCTTTTTGCACGGATCCCAGTACGTGACTAACCAATGATGCACAGCTCCCAGTACGTGACTAACTCACAAACTTGAAGAAGAAGTTGGCTGCAAAGTTCTTCACTTCATTAACAATGAAGATTAAGAAGCACTTGGTTACAAAACTATAAGGCTCAAAGATACAGTAGCTTCTTTTAGAGAGAATAAGGCATCGATCACTTTTTGCATGCGTTCTCCTTGTATTCTCTTATGTGACAGCCTATAAAATAAGCCTTATATATGTCTAGGGTTGTGAGAAAAGAAACCCTACACAAATACATAAGCATGGGTCAAAAATCAAATTTGAAAAACTGATTTTGTAATTCTCGATAGGTACCTCAATAGATAGCTATCTATCGAGACATGTTGTGAGCTATTGAGAGGTGTCAAGAAGCTATCGAGCCTGTTTGTTGCGAGCTATCGAGAGCTATCGAAGGGACAGGAACTTTCTCGATCGGTCCACCTAGCTATCAAGAGATATCGAGATTGTGATAAAAGGAAGCTGAAGAGCTTGATAGATAACCTAGCTGTTGAAAGGTGTCAAACAGCTATCGAGTTTTAAAAAATCAACACTTCTTCACTTGTTTCTTGGACATATTTGCATGGCTGCAATACTAGACTTGAACTCTTGTTCCTTGAAGTATTAAATACATCCTAGATCTACCCAATTACAAGTAAAGTGTGTTTTGTCAAATGATTAGCCAATTACATAAAATAATGACATATATTCCTAACAAGTGAATCACATATATCCTAACAATCTCCCTTTTAGCAATCCGTGACAAAACCACAACTAACAAATGAGATATGAGAGAAGTCATAAATCACTCAACTCATATTCACTTGTTAAATACAATAAAATCTATCCTAACACAAACTCTTGAAAAATTTTGTAAGAAGCGCGTTTATGACAAGAAAGATTTTGACAACCTGTATTTCTAAAAAACTTGAAATAAAACTCATCATAGCATCTTATTGTGAAACAAAAATAATAGATTGCATACATAATATAAGAACCATGTGTATAAAGAAAGAAAAGAAACAGCACATGTAAAGGTAGGTGAAGAAGACATATATACATCATCATATATATATATATATCAAAGATAAGCACAATGTATGTAAACATGGTCACAGGACCGGTGTACAAGAAGAAAGAGATAAGCACTCCCTCTAATAAGACGAAACACATCTCCCCCTTACAGAGGCATGTATTTCTCCTCCTAAAATGTAGAATCTTAAAAAAAAGAAACCACAAAGTCTCCACAATCTCTCCTCTTTTTTGTCATGATTGACAAAGGGTACAAGAAGCTAGAAAGCCTCATTCGAGAGACATAAAGATAATCAAGGATGATCAAGGGGGCACAAGAAGTCCATATAAATGCATGAATATAATGAAACAAGATGCTACGGATGACAAGATAATAGAAAGATGCAAAACATGTGAAAAACAAATCTCTCAACAAGAAAAAATGTCATGCTCATAGATTCAAAACACACACACACACTAAACAATTTTAACCAATTTTATATTTCAAAAACAAGTCAAAACAGTTTAATGAGCATACATTAACACATGTAAACCTTGTGATGACCAATGTACCTGCACATGTATCAAAAGTAGCAAAGAATATTGCGTATTGTATGTGAAAAACATCGCAAAATTGCATAAAACATCTACATGTTATGATGATTTGAGATATGAGAAAATTACTTTAACTCACACGCAATCATAACTGTTTAATAGGGACTATCACCTTCGAGGTACATCCTATAACTCCCACATCTTCTAAAATACACACTTACAATCATACATAAAGAATTTTGATCTTTTTGCTTTTTATTTTTCTTTGCATATTTTTCTTTTTTAAGCAAATCATACATGAGCATATCAGAGATATAAAAGAAATATCCAATGATGTTAAGCATTTGACATTTCAAGCATACAAATGTCATTTCATGATTGGCGGGCAACAGTGGTGAGATGGTTATTTATGCCTTTCTTATAGGATTTTCTAGTCCTTTCCATCAAAAAGAGTAATACAAGTGTTAAGTACAAGAAATAATTTAATCTTACTAATAACAAACACGAGCAACAAAACTTACTTGCTTAGTTATGCATAAAAGATGCTCATCTAAGCTACAAAAGATACAAAATTTAGAAAATTTTGTTTCAATAGCCATCCAAGGTACACAAATACCAATGTACACAAACACACTATTTTTTTTATTTTTCTGATTTATATTTTTTATTTTATTTTGAAAAAAAAAAAACTAAACAACCAAACAAAACAGACAAACAACATGAAAGCATGAAAGAAAGATGCATATGCGTGAAGGCGTGATAGAAGAGTGTAGATGCATAAAAATATGATTTCAAAAGTAGATAAGAAATCAAGCAAAGAGAGTCCTACTTTAGATAGAAATAATTAAAGTAGAGGACAAACAGAAAAGACAATTAAGTCTTAGACTCCTTTCTCACCCATACAGCACGAGTCTTTGGCCTTGAAGATGAAAAGGCACGTGTCCTAATATGTCTACTAAAAAACATAGAAGAATTAAGATTCTCCTGAAATTGAGTTAAAAAACTCAAGGCTTTTAATAACTCTCCAAGCAAAGGTATAGGTCCTTGAGAGGAAACCTATGACCGTTTGAACACTTGCTTTTAAGGATATAATTTAAAGCAATTAGGATGAATGTGTCCAAAAACACCACAATGGTGATAAACATGAAGTCTAACAAAGGATTTAGAATTAGACAAATCAATTTTGGATTTTATACCTTTATCACCTTTCTCAGATTAGGGCACAAAGACAATCCTTGATTCAAAAGCCGTAGAAGAGGTGGGGCTGGAGGAAACAGCATACCCTAAACCAGTCTTATCAAAACTAGGCTTTTGAGCACTAAGACCTCATCAAGTTTTGCACTAGACATCCTCTCTATTTGAGTTCTAGTTTAACTAAACTCTACTTCAAGATTCTTGACCTTCTCTTCTAATGAGGTGCTCTCCACAACAAGAGTTTTAACTAACCTTGTAATCTCATCTAGTTTGACTAACAAATTAGCTTTTTCAATTTTTACTTCATTAAGCTCTTTTCTACAAAGATGAGAAGTCTTTTCAGATTTTATAAATTCAATGTATAGCTTATCATAAGCTTCCTGAAGGGTCATTTTCTTGGATACTTCATCATTAGAAGAATCCTTACTGTCACTAGCACTTTCCACAATAACCTTATCGATTGTGGCAGCAAAAGCCATAAAGTGACCACATTCATCCATATACTCATAAAAGAGTCATTCTTAGCATCACTCTAGGTAGCAACCAACCCTTTATCTTTTGAATTCTTGGTCTTTTCCTTCATAAGGTAATTTGAGCACTCTATCCTCATATGACCGAAACCTTTGCACTCATGGCACTGGATGAGAGGTTTCTCATTCTTGCCCTTCCTTAAGGATTTTGATTTCTTAGGAGGTTTGCACTTATCCTTTTTTCTAAATTGAAGAAGCTTGATAATCTCATCGATTATGAAAATTAGATCCTCATCCTCATCATCATCTTCATCTTCATCTTCACTTTCATCTTCAGAGTCCTCAATCTCTTCCTCTATACCCTTAAGCGCCAAGTTTTTACTCTTTCCACCTTTTCCCATTGAGCCTAATCCCATCTCATAGGTTTGAAGATTCTCTACAAGCTCAATTAAAGGAAGTTGATCAATGTCCATCAATTTTTCAATGGCAATGATCTTTGCATGGAATCTTTCAGGTAAGGACCTAAGGATTTTTCTAACAATTTTGGATTCTGCTATAGATTCTTCAAGGTTGAAGGTAGAATTCACAATATCCTTGAGTTTAGCATAGAACTCATCAAAGGTCTCATCCTCCTTCATCATTATTTCTTCAAAACTACTTGTGAGTCGTTGAAGTTTCACAATCTTTATTGCCTTGGTACCTTCATAGGTGGTCTCAAGAATGGTCCATGCTTCCTTGTCAACTTCTTTGGATGATATTCTTTTGAATTCCTCCTTGGTCACCCCACAAAACAAAACATTCAAGGCCCTACTGTTGAAATTTGCCGCTTTGATTGTTTCTTCATCCAAATCCACCGGTGCTTCCTTTGGCTTAATCCAGCCAACTTCAATAGCTTGCCATACCTATTTACCTAGAGCTTGCAAAAAGACTTTCATATGAACTTTCTAATACGTATAATTAGTGCCATCAAATAAAGGAGGATCGAAAGAGATTGTCCACGATCCATCACAACGAGGGTCAAGGATCACACTCAAGAAATTAATCCAATCAGAATGTACCCACTCTGATACCACTTGTTGGGAAATTTAGACCTTGATTGATAGAATTAACAAGTTTTAAACTCAAGTTGTTAATTAGATTTATTATGAATAAAACTTGTTAAAACAAACAAACATCAATATCATGTCAAAATCATGCATAGTGAAAAATTAAATAAGACAAGATATGATGACTTAGGAAAACCAATGAAATAAACTAGTTTCACAGTAAAAAACCTGGGGGAAAACCTTCTCGAAAATCAATTCACTATAATAAAGAGAAATTTCAGATCTAATACAAAACCTTTGTCCCTAGACTCTACAATTCTCATAGATGAACTTACAACAGAAACCTTCTACCGCTTCAATAACTCTGAACTCTTCAATATATGAATGCCACCCTTTTTCATGGATCTCAGTACATGACTAACCAATGATACACAGCTCTCAGTACGTGACTAACTTACCAACTTGAAGAAGAAGTTGGCTGCAAAGTTCTTCACTTCATTAACAATAAAGATCAAGAAGCACTTGGTTACAAAACTCTAAGGTGCAAAGATGCAGTAACTTCTTTTAGAGAAAATAAGGCATCGGTCAATTTTTCCATATGTTCTCCTTGTATTCTCTTATATGAAGGTCTCTAAAATAAGTCTTATATATATCTAGGGTTGTGAGAAAAGAAACCCAACACGAATACATAAGCATGGTCCGAAAATTAGATCTAAAAAACTGATTTTCGTAATTCACGATAGATACCTCGATAGATAGCTATCCGTCGAGACCTGTTGCGAGCTATCAAGAGGTGTCGAGAAGCTATCGAGCCTGTCTATTACGAGCTGTAGAGAGCTATCGAGGGGACATGAACTTTCTTGATCGATCCACCTAGCTGTCGAGAGGTATTGAGATTGCGATAAAAAGAAGCTGAAGAGCTCGATAGATAGCCTAGTTGTCAAGAGGTGTCGAGCAACTATCGAGCTTTAAAAAATCAACACTTCTTCACTTGTTTCTTAGACAAATTTGCATGACTTCAATATTAGACTTGAACTCCTGTTCCTTGAAATATTAAATACATCTTAGATCTACCCAATTATAAGTAAAGTACGTTTGTCAAAGGATTAGCCAATTACATAAAATAGTGACATATGTTCCTAACAAGTGAATCACATATGTCCTAACATGATACATCTTAAGTATAACTCAATAATAATATGATCATAATTGGCCTTTGCTCCTGAGTTTAGCCAACATGCATTGTAAGTTTTAGACTCTTTCACTAAGGAAATTAAGTAAAGTTTATTTTACTTGGATTTATGTATGATTAAATTAATGTAAGTATGTATGTGCCCTCACAGTAACACATTATATAAACTCATCATCAAGTTGATAGTTGAGATCTGAAATCTTCCATGCCAAGAGAACAAATACTTTAAATACTTCATCTTCTTCGCATTCTTACCAAACTTGAAATTCCTCAATTGGACAACTTGAACTTCTTGTCCCTTGATCTTCATGCAATTGAAAAAATTCACCAAATAAGAGTCAATGATCAAATCAAATCTTTTCATCCCAATAAAATCAATAAACTTTGTTTCAGTGTCTCCCACTAAAATAATAAGAGTTTGAATGTTGCAATTATCTAACTTGATTTCATCGAGATCGTTGACAACTTCCTCTATAATTTCTTCTTTAATGGTCTCTACTATCTCGACTTCAAGATCTTTATGTACACTAGGATCTTCATTAATCTCCTCCACATTAATCTTGATTTCATGATCTTCTTCTATAATAATGCCTTCATTAATTTCCTCTTAAATCTCTATATTTTTTTTCTTTGACTTCTACATAATCTTCAAGAACAATTTTTAATTCAACATGCAATTCTTCCTTTAATGGTGGAATATATGGCTCTTAAAAATAATTTAAGTATGAACTTCTTGGCCAATAATAATCTTGCATTGTATACTACAAGATTTTTTCATAGTCCAAATGATAAAATTTGATAGCAAGCATCATTTTCATCCTTGGCCACAAACAAATTTTGTCTTTACCTTGTCGGATTCTATTAGATTGTACTCATTCCCACCAATGTAAGGCATACTCACTAAGTTTATGCAAAACAAGTCCAACTTTTCTCTCATAACAAATATTCTCAAAGTCAAATAAATCCTCTAGATCAAGTAATCAATCCAGAAAATCTTCTTTTAAAAAATAACCATTAAAACATGTAATTCTTTGTTAGCAATCAGACCAGGGTAAGTCAAGGCTCTAATACCAACTGATGTCGCGAAAGCCTGAAAAAAAGTACACACATTACTCTCTTGATGGATTAGGAACTAAATTGTTAGCTTCTAGTAGTAAACCTCAAATCTACAAGAGGTTTCCCTAAATCCACGAGATAAACTAGAATCCACTAGAAAAAGAATTTGAAAGAAGTTTGTATTTTTATTGATAATAGTATATCAAAAACGTTTACAAACTTAGGAGTCTATTTATGGGCTCTGTAGTACTTGACAAACAAGTAAATATATTCTAAAATAAGTCATAATTAATAGCTAACCATAACAGGAACCAAATTTGACCTAAAAAGTATTAAAAACACCTAAAAATAAGGAAATAATAACCCTAAACCTAAATTAACGTTTTTTACATAAAAATATCAAAATTAAATTGTAGAATTTGTCCTACATCATTACTTAAATGGGTATTTATATTGGTATAGATGGAATGAAAGTGAGGAGAGAGAGAGAGAGACAAGTGCAAACTTGGCTAATTGACCTCTTTTTCAAAATTTAGTAGGCAAGAGTTGGAAAGTACAATGTAAAAGCTCCATCAAAAAGTTATGTTTTCAGTTCTACACTTGGCCGATGCATTAGAGCATCTCCAATAGATGATCTATATCTATTTTTTGGAGAGAAAAGCCCATTGTTTGCCCTAAAAACCCACTGCAACAGCTTCTCCATCTCCATTTTTTAGATTAGAATTGCTACAATGCTTCTCTACAAGTAGAGAACACTGTAGCAATTACTGTAGCACCTTTAAACAATATTCTCCCTTAAAATAATACCTAGTTGAATAAAAAATAATTATTTCTCTCTCGTTCCTTTTCTCTTTCGTTCTTCACTCTCTCGTGCTTCTCTATCTCAATGGTAACATACCACAATGAAAATAGAAACACAAAACCCAATCAAAAGATTTGAAACACAAAAACGATCTTTCTCATAAGCCTAATGAAATCTAAACAATAAAATAAAACTAATCAAACTAGAAAAAAAAAAAAAAATGTAAACGCCAATCTCCACTTCTCTGTCGGTGATCTATGTGTGTATGAGAGAGAATTTGTTTGTGTGAGATAGAGGGAGAGAGTATTCTAGAATCAAGTAGAAATAGAAAATGTAAAAAAAGAGAGAGCTAGCTAAAGAAATGATCAGGAATGAACAAGAAAAAGAAAAAGAATGGTAAATAGAGATAGGATGGGATGCGTGTGTTGGGATTACTGCCCTTAAATCCTATTGTATGATGCTATGTATGATATTATGTATGACATTATGTATGACATGGTGTATGACTTAATATTGTAATTAATAAAGTTATTTTATTATTACCTAAAATAATGGTAACATGAATATTCGAACATTATCATTTAGTCCATGAAATTGGAGATTTCATCTGCGAAGACTATAACATATCAACTAAGATGATTTGTCTTGATCACGAAAGTGGAGACTTCTAGTTGATATGTTGATATGTTTTAAGAGTTAAGACATATTGAACTAAACTGCTGTGAGATTTATTATTCTTCTAATAACTGTCAATTGAATAATAAATCTCACGACTTATATTTGCATGAACTCTTAATCCTTAGAGAATAATGGACCTGATCACGAAGTGTAGGTTGCTTTGATATATCAGAAGTGACATCTAAAGTAACGGTCAAAACCTCAGTATGTTGGACAGCCACATTTAGTGTTGATGGAACATATATTCTCCAGATGGAATTCATAGTCTTTTAACGGAGATATAAAATATTCCCTTGAGATAAGTTTAATAGATTTAGTTATTCAGAGAGTTAGGCCTAACCACTTTGGTAAGAAATTACTAAAGTATATATTTATGAAGTTGGATTTCATAAATATATAATAAATAACTTAAAAGGATAAAACCGGGTACCCAAAAATTAAGATGTAGTAATTTTCAAAGTGGCAGTCTATATTCATGACTTTGAATTACTACGAATATTTTATGAAGGGGTTGCATGTATAATAAAGTCTTGTGATATAATTTATTAATAAGGCCTAGAGTGCAATTATATTTATATAGTGGTATTAAATATAATTAATGGTAACTTTGGACTTATCAAGAGTTGACAGAAAAGCCTAGGGCCCATTAAAGCTAGTGTCTTATTGGTCTCTTTTGGTCCCACTCCAAACCACACACTAAAGCCTAATTGGAAAGGCCCAATAAGCCAGCCCAATTAGATAATCAGTTAGTTATAAAATGGAAAAACATACAGAATTTTTTCATTAGAGAAAAAAGTGAGACACCATTGTGAAGTGGTGTGTAATGCGAGTGAAGCCACTCAATTATTCTCCCTTGGAAACTGATTGAGAGACCGCACTTCTTGGACATGAAGTGGAATTGGAGTGAAGATTAAAAGTGTTCCTAAGTACTTATAATCTTTTGTTTTGAATTTCACCGCACCAAGGTACGCTATCTTGTTCTTAAATTCTGAAATTTATATAGTGCAAATTATCAATCATGAATAAAATAGATCTTTGTTTGTTGCTTCCGTTGTGTGTTTTGTATAAGATACAAAACTAGATTTAACCAACAATTGATATCAAAGCCAGGTTTTCATATCATGATTGTATAGCATGTGATTGGATTTTAGAATAAAAGAAAAACGGTTTCTTGATGTTCAACATTGTTTCAAGTATAGTTATTGAAAGTTACTAAGATAGTCGTTCATGATGATGGCAATCGTATTGCATTGTTTTGTTCGAAGTGGCCACACAATTAAGATACGGATCCATTCAAAGAAAGTAGTTATTGTCCAGGAGAAATTCTTTTTAAAGAATTTCGTTGCCAAGGATAACCGTTCATGATGATAACCATTGCATTGCATTAGTTTGTTCGAATGGACATCTTGGCTTAATATTTACTTATTGGATGGTGCCGTGTCTTAGTAATTGCCAAGGATATAGTTATTGAATGTAATTCAAATAACTGTCATGTGCATGAACCAATTGATTGCACTGGTTGGACTTTCTTGCACCGCTTGGATATAAATATATATATAAGGCTTGCATGGTTTGATTATTATAAGCATGTAATATGTGCCTTGGATGTATTGAATGCTTTATATACAACTTACATTGAATCCGTATATTATTTGATATATATATGGGTTTATATGCAAATATTTTATAAAGGATTCATCATATTGTTGCTTGCCTGGGTTTATATATTTATATATATTAATGCTAGGATTAAAGTATTCATTTAATGAAACTTATTCCTAATGAGATTAGGATTATGTTTTCAAGGGTTTCTAGCATTAATATGGTTCTTGATCATAAAAACCTTTAATTAAAAATATCTAGTGGGAGAGAGATACAAGGGTTGATCTCACGGCCTCCATTATCGGTTCATGGTAGTGTGGGTAAGCACCTCGTCTTGGTATATATGCCTTGCGATCCCAAAGGAGGGTGCTTACTTCAAGTATTACAAGATTGAACTAACCTGTTTAAAGTAGTGTGGACAAGCACCTCGTCTTGGCGTATATGCCTCGTGATCCCAAAGGAGGGTGTTTTTGTTCCGTGGTACTACAAGTCTAAACATTATAAGGGAGATGAAATGTGGCTACACATGATTCTAGATAATGGTGTACACTAGACTAAGTGTAATGTTAACCTCCCAAAGGAGCTATGTCATTATTACTTAGAGGCTAAAGTTAATACGACATATTATTAGTGTATGATAAGAGTTATGATAATAGCACTAATAATGAGAATAGTTCTCAATCAATTAATGAGTTTATAATAAACTTGCTACCAAGAATTATAGACATGGATTGGTTTGTTGTTGCATATATTATTTTATGGTTTTATAAGGTTCTATGTTATATGATTATATGCTAAATTGATAGTGTCTAGTTTATTTATTATATTCATGTTTGTTATTTTCAGATTTAAAATCATGGCATCATTTAGCCCACTTGTTGCTTTTCTTAATCAAAACAAACTGATTGGATCCAACTATGTTGACTGGAAAAGAAACTTGGACATTGTTCTTACTATTGAAGAGCACAAATATGTGCTTACTTAACCATGTCCTAGCTTTCCATCATTAGATGCTCCTCTTGAGGAAAAACAGTGATATGATCGTTGGCAGAAATCAAACGAGATGGCTAAGTGCTATTTCCTAGCATCTATTTCAAATGTTCTACAGCATCAAATGTAGGATGTAGAACTAGCTTCGGACATAATGCTAAGTCTGAAGGAGATGTTTGGTGAGCAAGGTCATTCTGTAAGGCAAGAAACTATGAGGCAGATTTATAATACCAAAATGGCTGAAGGTACTTTAGTGAGGGAGCATTGTCTTAGGATGATCTCTAATCTGAATACATTGGACGTTTTAGGTGCCGATATCGATGGAGAATCCCAAGTGGATATGATACACCAATCACTACTAGAATCATTCAAGGAATTCAGACTTAACTATAATATGAACAAAAAGATTTATACATTGTCTGAATTGATGAATGAGTTGGTAGCAGCGGAAGGCATCCTTGGTACTTATAGTGTTGAAGCCAATGTTGGTGAAGCTTCTACTTCTCAACCTAAGTCGAAAGGCAAAGGTAATAAGAAGAAGAAAAATAACTTCACTAAGCAAGATGGTAAACAAGTTGCCTTAGCAGTTGCTAACAAAGGAAAGAAAACCAAAGGAAAGTGTTTCCATTGTGGTGAGAAAGGACATTGGAAGAGGAATTGCCCAATATTTAAGGCTGCCAAGAATAAATGTATGAAAAGTACATTCCCTCTTGAAACATGTTTGGTACAGAATCCCACATGTTCCTGGTGTGTGGATTCAGGTTGTACTAATCATATCTGCAAATCTTTGTAAGGGTTTCAAGAGACCAGAAAGCTAAATGAAGGGGAAATGTTTCTTACCTTGGCTAATGGGAGTAGGATTCCAGTTGTAGCTATTGGAGCGTTTAATTTATGTTTTGAATGTAGAGTTTTAATATTGGAAGACTGTTTGTATGTACCTAATGTTCATAGGAATTTAATTTCTACAACTTATTTAGGTAAACATGGATTTTATGTTATCCTAAAAGACAATGTTGTAATAAAAAAGGATAAAGTGTTCATCTGTTCTGGCAATATTATAGATGGTCTTTATATTTTAACTCCTGATAAGCATGAATTATATAATTCTGAATTAGATCATAACTCTCATGTAAAATCATTAAAAAGAAAGTTTCCTTCTACTAACGAAACATATCTTTGGCACTTACATTTGGGTCATATTAATCCAAACAGAATTCAAAGACTGATCAAAGATGGACTTTTAGAGCCATTGGACTTTGATGAATTTCTAGTTTGTGAATCTTGTTTGGAAGGCAAAATAACCAAACGACCTTTTAATGCAAAAGGTAGAAGAGCCCAAGAGTTGCTTGAATTAGTTCATACATATGTATGTGGTCCTATGTCAACCCAAGCAGAAGGAGGTTATGAGTACTTCATCACTTTTACCAATGATTACTCAAGATATGGTTATGTATACCTAATGAGACGGAAGTCTGAAGCCTTTGAAAAGTTCAAAGATTGCAAGGATTACTTCGATTTGATCGTGGTGGCAAATACCTACTTGGGGATTTCAAGGATTACTTAACTCAAAATGGGATTATATCCCAATTGATTGCAAATAGAACTCCCCAACAAAATGGTGTAGTAGAAAGAAGGAATAGGACTCTTTTGGAAATGGTTAGGTCCATGATGAGTTACTCAACTTTACCAGTTTCTTTTTGGGGATATGCACTAAAAACTACAGTGGATATTTTGAATTTAGTTCCATCAAAATCTATTCCCAACACACCTAAGGAATTGTGGAGTGGGCGTAAGCCTAGTATGAAATATCTCCACATTTAGGGATGTCCAGCACGTGTTGAAAAGAAAGTCTGATAAGTTGGAATCTAAAACCGAAGTATGCATGTTTTTAGGGTATTTAAAAGAAACAAAGGGTTATTTATTCTATAATCATAAAGATAACAAAGTGTTTGTTAGCACACATGCCAAATTTTTGGAAGATGACTATATGAATAATTTCAATCCTAGAAATAAAGTTGTTTTGGCTGAAATGAATGAACCTTTAATTGAACAACCAATAGATGAAACTAGGGATGATGTAGTTGTATTGGATACTGTTAGGTTCTAAAGGTTTAGGAATTTATGTATTTAGAACTCTAATATGTAATATTGGCAAACCATGATCAAAACAATATGTTAAGTCTTGTTAAAGTGTGCTCAAAGTTGTTTAATTATTGTAAAGTTGGAATCGAGAGACTGTAGATGCATTGGGGCATTTCAGTCTGGCTCGATCGATCGAAGAATAGATTCGATCAATCGAAAATTGATCAGATTGCGTTTTTCTGCAGTTTTCCAACTCAGCCCTAACTCATTTTAGCCACGTTTTTAGAGTTGCTCCAGTTGTATTGTTGCTCATACATTGCTGTTTTGTGTAAATCTCTTGTGAGATCTAGAGGAGCTTTCCTTTACACAAAACTTAGGGTTTTCAAGTTAGAGATATATCAATATCTTGATGATCAACTTGGTTGCTACCATTGAAGCTTAAAGAATATCAAGTGTGGTGCTTGTAGCTGATTGAAGAATCCAAGAAAGAAGGAGTTCGTGGATTCGGAGCTTGCACGTGGTCGTGTCAGTAAGTTCTACTGATGGGTAGCATTAGGAAGTCAAGCGGGGAGCTTGTAGTCCTTTTGTATGAACTTCGATTCTTTCGCATAGTGGATTCAGGTTTACCTTGAGGATAGCTAGGTCAAATCCTCCCCAGGTTTTTACCGTGTGGTTTCCTGGGTGATCATATCATTGTGTCTTTTATTATTCCGTTGCTTATTATTTTGATATGATTATTTGATTGCTTTAACCTAGAATTGTATAATTTGACTAAGTAACAACTTGGCTAATTAATCTAGGCTAACCAATCTGGTTGTTTTAAGGGGTCTAAAACCATTCAGAATGACCTCTCATACTTTTGTGGGTAGTGAGAGCATATATAGTATGGGTGAAGGGTAAGAAAGTCACACTTAAAAATCCTCCAGTCAGAATGTTTCGCGAGTACCTTGCGGGAAGGCCTTACCTGTGAGACACTTGTGAAACTGATAGCTTGGCATGACTCTTCAACTTCCAGTCATGTGCTTCTCACGTGGCTCTTTCGCGGGTAGGCTTCTAGCAACAGTTTCAGCAATCAAACACTTGGCATGCATCTTAAGAGATTCATTTTTACATTTAAGATCATTAACAAGTTTGTTAGACAAAACAAGTTTAGCATCCAAGTCCATATTCAAACATTCAAACTCCTTAAGTTTTTCAAGATAATGTTTAGCAAGTTTCTTATACTTTTCAACTAATTTGTTAGATTCATTGAGCTTAGCAATCAAATTACCATTTTCACAAATGAACTTGCTCAAATTCTCATGAATCCTCTTAGCATTTTTCTTCAAGAGTTTGAAATTAGGAATATCAACAACATCCATAAATTCATGTAACATGTCATCACAATTATGAGAATTAACACTGATAGAAGTATTATCACAAACACATGGCATGTTACACTCATCATAGCCAAAATATGCATAGAAGCATACAAATCACTATCCATGGCAAATAAACACAAGGGGTCAAGGATCACACTTAGGTAATGAAACCAAAACAAGTGTACCTACTTTGATACCAATTGAAAGCTCAGATTTGTGTGAGAACATACACCCCCAATAAAAATTACGGCTAGATTGCTTTTGCTTTAACTTATCTAAGTGTGGAACAAGAGTAAGTGAGGAACAAGAGTAAGTGAAGCATAATAAACCAAAAAGCTGCTCTAGTGCATAAACATGAACAACAAATAATAAAAGTAAAGCACAAGAGTAAGGGAAGAAAGATGCAACCACAAGATAACACCAAGACGTGTTATCGAAGAGTAAACCGAAGAACTCGACGAAAAATCTCTCTACCGCCCTCCAAGTGGTAATCGATGCACTAGAGAATAAAGTTGGAGTACATGAATAACAAAAGACCCTCCAAACCTAGTTTACCTAATGTTCTTGAGCCCTCCAAACTTCTGCTACCAACGAACCTCTCAAAGCCATGTCTTCTTTAGATTTTCAGATTGTACAATACGCCCAATTGCATCCGCCAAGCCTTACTGGCATCTTTTGGCAAATCCCCAAAATTTTTCAAGCTCCAAAATACTCTCTACACTCTGAAAATGTGTGGGTTGTGTTTAGGTACATATCTCCTCTCAAGGTATGACAATGGGACAGGGAAGGAAAAAAGGCTACAAGGATTTCTCACTAAGGATGAGTAGCTCTCTCTCTAAAAGATAGGTGTGTGTGTGTGTGTTGTAGAAAACCTATCTAGGATTTTTCCCTCTGAATGGCCTCTCATACTTTTGTGGGTAGTGAGAGCATATATAGTATGGGTGAAGGGTAAGAAAGTCACACTTAAAAATCCTCCAGTCAGAATGTTTCGCGAGTACCTTGCGGGAAGGCCTTACCTGTGAGACACTTGCGAAATTGACAGCCTGACACGACTCTTCAGCTTCCAATCATGTGCTTCTCACGTGGCTCTTTTGCAGGTAGGCTTCTAGCAAGACACTCGCAAAATCCACTTTTTCATCCAATACATGCTCGATTCTTCATTAACTTAATACTAAACCCAATACAATAAAATTCCACAAAATATAAGGAATAAAATTAAAGCAAATATAACATTTTTTTTTTTTATGGAATAAAGTCAACATAAAACATAATTGTAAATCACATATAATCATATTACTTAGTGTGGAAAAGTAAAGAAGACAAGCAATATAATGACCTAGGAAAACTAATGAAACTAACAATTTCAAGGGAAAAACATAGGGAGGATTTAACCTAATCTATCCTTAAGGCAACAATTTCACTATGATAGAATGAAAGTTTTAGAATAGATTTTCTTCCTAAAATCTAAAACTACCTCTTGTGTTTCTTACTCATACGACTACGTGTAGTTTCGAATCCACGAACTTTCTATTTGAATTTGCTAAACACAAACACCCATATTCGTGACTTTGAAATCTCACTCAATGGTCTTAGATCACCGTCAGTAGTTGATCCTTATGCAACAACTTGTTTCCACTAGTTCTTTATTATAGTTCTGGCTTTCAGTAGATTCTTGTTAAGATAGAAGGCTATAGAAACCTCACAAATCTCATAGGAGTAATTCACAAGACTTCCAAGAACTTCTAATTTAAATTTTGCAGAATACAACTTTCGATTGGTTGAGCTTCACAGATTCTGAACTCTTCTTTCTATATCTAGATTTTTCTTGAATTTTGACTTGAACAAACTTAAGCAATGTATAACACTTAATCTAGACATGATTTTGTTCTCGGTTTACCAACATACATAAATTTAGAATCAAAAGTTTATTTAAATATTTAGAACCTAACATAAACAATCATACAACAAAAAAATTTACGTGGGTTTGGCAATGTGCCTACATTCATAGAGTTGCAATGATTTCAATATGTTAGAGAGAAAAATATAGTGGCGGTAGTACAATTTTCAATAAGCAAACCCTAAAAAATGTCCATACATCCAAAAGTGCACTTTTAGTAATTTGTAAAAAAAAAAAATGTCCTTACATCCAAAAAATTGTATATATTCAGCATATAAAATTGTGTACATTGAATATAAAATCTATACAAAATTCAGTATATTCAATATCCAAATCTTCCCCCAAATGTACAAAATGCTATATATTTGGAAAACACAATTTTTCAAAGAATGTACACAATTCTATATATTTTAATGTACATAATTTTTCAAAGAATGCACATAATTCTATATATTTAACGTACACAATATTTTAATTTATGAACATTTTTCTTTAGAAATTATTAAGAGTGTAAATTCTGTGTATTCAAACATTCACACAATGTATAAAATTCTATCTATTTAGCATACACAATTTTTTAAAGAATGTACACAATTTTTTATATTTATTATACACAAATTTTCAATAAATTACACATAATATTGTACATTTAATATACAAATTTTTTCAAATACTTTTTACAATTTTGTTCTCAATGTACTAAAATTCTCAAAGAATGTGCTCAATTTTGTACTCATGGTATTGTTGACACCTCATTTTGTAACCTGTATTCAACCTCATATGGAGGGTAAAAGGGTAATTTTGCCTTTGAAATATTCATTCTTGATTCTGGCCATTAGATTCTTAATCTCATTTCACTAAAATGATCTTGATGTTGTAACGATTAAATCGATTGGTCATAAGCCTTAATCGGATCACCAGATTGAAAGTTATCATCAAATTAAGTTTTAATGGCTGAGATGTACTATCACAAATTTAGTCCTACTATATGTGATTATGAACAATTGATTTTAATTGGTTATAAATGTAATCAATTTGAGATCAATGACATGTCATAATTTGATTGGTTAGGACTACATTATGGTGAGGTTGCATACACATAATTAACTAGATATTTAAACATTAATTATTTAATGAGTAATTTGTGCAATTATCTTTTAATTAGAGTAAATTTGGAACCAATTAAGTCTGAAATGGGAGTGATTGGAGCCATTTAATGTTAATAAGGAGCAAATTTAGGACCTATTAATGTTAATTATGCTGAAACCATTTTCTAACAAATGACCTCTGCTCACTATTTCATCGATATCTCTTAGAATATTTTGAATCTGTGAATAGGGTTAATTTTTTAAAAAACTAGACATCCAGGGCTTTAATTTGAGCGTAAGAACAAGACAATTCCAATCAGAATCGAGTCAGATATGATTTTTCGAATTTAGCTTTACAGGTTGTTACAGTAACTACGAGAAATCCGAATTTTGGATTGCTCCTCACTCCCATCAATCTTTCCATTTAATGCACCAGATTTTTCCTAAGACTAAAATGAGATCTAGGTTTATGATTCTTTGTCAACCCTTATTAAATGACCTACCATTCATATTTCCTCCACTACTAATTTATAAGCCCTCCCTCTCCTTCATTCTAAAGGACACCAAAACCCCATCTCTTCTCTCCTCTCTTAAGTTCTAGTGAAGTTAAGTAGTCTTGTCATATCTTGGCCTTCCTGAGACTCAAGGTATTGAGTGAGACTCACTCTCACTCACTCTTCCTCTCCTAGCTCTTCTTTTCCTCCACTCTTAGGTTCTTCCTCAAAAATCTCTTCCTCCACCATATGGATCTTGTATGAAGGTATAGTCTCTTTCCCTAATTGTTTTTTGTGTTACCATGATAAGAGTTTAAGATTAAAGCATGATAGTAATCATTTAAATTCTCTTGAATATGTTTGAATGTTCTTAATTGTTCTTATATGTTCTTCACATTGTTAGAAATTTAGACCCCTTAAACTAACCAGATTAACCTAGTTAATTAGCCAAATGATTAACTTAGTCAAATTATGCCAATCTAGGTTATTACAATCAAACAATCATATCAAGAATAATAAGCAGCGGAAAAGAAAATAACACAAGATATGATGACCCAGGAAACCACACGGTAAAAATCTGGGGAGAATTTGACCTAGCTATTCTCAAGGTAGACCTGAATCCACTATACGAAAGAATCGAAGTTCATACAAAATGACTTACAAGCTCCCCGCTTGACTTCCTAATGCTACCCACCAGTAGAACTTACTGACACGACCACGTGCAAGCTCCGAATCCATGAACTCCTTCTTTCTTGGATTCTCCACCAAGTACAAGCATCCACGCTTGTTATTCTTTGAGTTCCAATGGCAGCAACTGAGTTGATTATCAAGGTGTTCAAGTAATCTCTACCAAAAAAACCCTAAGTTTTGTGTAAAGGAAAACTCCTCTAGATCTCACAAGAGATTTACACAAAACAGAAAAGTATGAGCAATAATACAACTGGAGCTACTCTAAAAACATGGCTAGGGTTTTTCTTTATATACTTAGGGTAAAGACAGAAAGCCCAAAACGTTTAATGAGTTAGGGCTGAGTTGGAATATTTTACAGAAAAAACATTTTGCCCGAGATTCGATCAATTAAGTCTTTCTTTCGATCGATTGAGCCAGGCCGAAATGCACCAATGCATCTGCAGCATCTCGATTCCAACTTTACATGAAAGACACAACTTTGAGTAAGCCTAAACAAGACTAAACATATTGTTTTGATCATGGTTTTCCAACAATATACATTAGAGTTCTAAATACATAAATTCCTAAATCTTTAGAACCTAAGAAACTCCCCCTTTGGCAATCCGTGATAAAACACAAATTAAATCTCAAAGTTTACAAGAGAAAGGCCTTTACATAAATAATGCTCATAAAAACTAAAATTCAATCCTAACTACTATCCATCAGTTGCAAGTGTAGACAGCAGCTCAATTGAATCAACCTGTACATTCTTGAAACACTTAACAAACGCATGAACGCATGTGTGATAGAAAATAGTAAATAAACAGGTATAACATTCTTGTATGATTCACACAACACATAATAAAGACATATATCAATGAATAATCTCATAAATATAAATCAATAAATAGTGAATCCAAAGACACAAGAATCATGTATATATCATGTATATAAAAAAACCATGTTATTCCCCCTAACATGAATATCCCCAAAAAAATGATATACAAAGTGAAGCATTAGATACAATCTAATATCTCCACTAGCTCCTCCAAATAAAAATAAAAAAAAAATAAAAATAAAAATAAAAAAAAGAAAAGAAAAAAACTTTCCCCCTAACTACAAAACTCCTCTACAAAGTCTACTCCCCCTTTTTGTGACGGAATGCCAAAGATCAATCACAATCCATCATCAAAAGGAGGTGGTGAAGGTGAACGAAGATGTGCTAGATCAGCTTGCAACGCACGGATCTCGTCAAGCAAGTCCACCAAAACATGACCATGAGCCGCCTGAATGGTCATGACAGTCTCCAAAGTACGACGGATATCAAAGTCATCCGATGGAGGTGGAGGAACATTAGCAATAGCAGCAACATCAAGATCAGGAACAGCCTCACTAGCAGGACCTGTAGAAGAAGAGGGAGGAGGTGCGGAACTAGAAGGCTCAGACCTAGGGTGTTTAAAGCCAGCTCGAAGGTGAGCAGCCCTTTGCCTAAAAAAAGACGCATCGATAGGAGTAATCACATGAACAGGCTCAGAGGAAGGGAAACCACTAAGATCAAGATAAAGTAAAATCTTATGAATGAAAATAGGATGAACAAGAGCATGTGAACAAGATGAACTCCTATAAACTTCGTTCAAAGAACGAAGAAACAAATGAGGAAAACTGATACGGGCATCAGTGACAAGATCGTACAAAAATACACAACGCTCGAGAGGAATGGTGTGAAGATGAGAAATGGGCCAAATAGAGTGACACGCTATCCTAAAGAAGATATAATGCAACTCAGAAAGCTTAGCAGAGGTGATCCTAGGATCAGAACCCGACTGGATAGAAGACCCAGTGATATAAGACATGACATCACTCAGAACAGGAGACTCATCATAGGGGTAGACTGGGTACTGGACCAAGGGTACCCCAAGAGCACCAGACACTACCGAAGGAGAAATGGAGTACTCTACGCCTCGTATCCAACTCTTTACTAAAGTGTTGGAATCATAGACGCCAATAGAGATGTTCGAGAATAACTCTCTAATCAGGGTAGCTGGAGGAGGAGGATCAGAAACATCCAACAAAGGTAACCAGCCTCGACGCTCAAAGTTTGCCGTAATGGCAAGATCAAGCTCATCTAAGATGACAAAATGCTTAGACCAAATCTTTCTCTTAAGGTTCAGCTTCTTATAAGTTTCTTGGTTTTTCTCACTCGGAAACCTCTCTCGGTCAAAGGAAGGAGGGTAAGGAGTAGGAGAGGGGATAAACCTACGAGCCCTAGTCTTCCAAGGCATAGTGCTTAAGGAAAGAACAGAGATACAAAGAGAAAACCAAAAATAACACAAAGACCAAGGGCAGACTGCAAGTTAGCACATAAAGAGATAGAACAAAAATCTATATGATGCATGAACAACCACAATGTCGTGATGCATGTACTAATGCAGTGAGCAAAGTTCAAATTAAGTTCAATTGCACAAAATTGGCTTGAGCATAGAGTTTCTAACAGAAACCCTAAAAATTTGAAAAACCACTTGAAAATTTTGAAACAGATTGATGAATTGAGCATTACATAAACCAACACATAGATTATAATGCTTAAGTACATCAAAACAACAAGCCAATTTCATCAATTTCAACCTAATTGAACAAAATCCCCAATTCGGATTCAATATAAACCCTAGAAAATTCAATTTTTCATAATTCAAAAAATTGATCAAATTAAACCATTAAGAACAAGTTTATATCATGTCCCCACAAAAACCCATTGATCAATTGCACAAAATAGGGCTTGAATTAACAAAAATCCCAAATATGCAGGGTCCGAAAATTTGAGTGCAAAATACATGAAAAATGCATGAAAATATGAAAATAAACTCAAAAGGAAGGGTAAAAGAGACTTACCGGCTTGAGGAAAGAGAATCTTTGCAAAAAAATTCGGAGGAAAACGATAAAAAATTGACTGTAGAGCCTTGCCTAGTTGGAGAGAGAAGAAAAGTTTGAAAAACATTTTGAACAAGTGTTTGAATCAGTCAAGAACAGTGTTTTTGAAAAACTTGATTCACGACTTTCGATTGATCGAAGATCACATTCGATCGATCAAATCAATCTGAGATTTTTAAATGAATTTTAAATATTTTCGATCGATCGAAAAACAGCTTCGATTGATCGAAACAGGCAGCAGCCCACAGTATTTTGAGAAAAAATTATAGTTTTGAAAAACTCAAACCAGTTTTTGAAAATAACTCCTTAAAGCATTAAACAAAATGCATGAGTATGAGATGTAATGGAATGCTTTTTCATAAACCCAAATTTTAATCCTAGTTTCTTCAAAGAAAGTTTCGGCCATTCTCCCTTTAAGTTCTCAAGCAAACAAAATGTTTTGCATAATACTCAAGGTATTTTCAAACTTGGTTGGTCAGACCAAAAACACACACAATACAATGTACAGTGTTTAGCAAAGAGTAACTTGTGTAGTGTGTGCAAACTAGCAAAAACTTGAGATACATGTGAGGTGATATGTGAATAAAAATCAATCACAAAGTCTACAAAATTCATCACACAGAATTTAAAAGAAACTATCACCTAAAGAGTTACATCATATAACTCCCACATCTTCTAGAACATAAGCTTGCAATCATGTAAGTTTCTTGAATTTTGCCTCATTATTTTGTGGATTGGCATCAAGTCTAATAGTACACACCAATTTTAATTATGTGAAATGGCATCAAGCCTAATAGTACACACCAATTTTAAGCATTAAGCAATTAATTGAGGCTACACCTTATGTTCTTTTTGTGCATGTGCTACACTTTCTCGAGCACAAAATCTTATGATATGCACTAAGGTGTTCATGATTGACTAGTGAACAGTGGTGAGATGGTTATTTATGCCTTTCTTAAAAGAATCAAGTCCAACAGTCAAATAACATGTGACTTCAAGATCAAGACAAAGTGATAAACACCATAAACATCTTTCCTAAACAACATGCACTACAAAGTTTCAACTAGTCAAGTGCAATAAATAAGCTCATCAAAGCTAAACAAGGCACATAAAACATGTTATGTGTAAATAAATTGACCAACCTTGTTTTCAAAAACCAAGAAAAATAGTGCCAAACATATTTTTCTTTTCTCTTTATTTATTTATTTATTTATTATTATTATAATTTTAAAAGTGAAAACAAATAAATCCTAGAATGAAATGCATGAATATAATGCAATGCAAATCCTAGATCAAAAACACAAAAACACAAAAACCAAAGAACAATAGTCACAAAGGGATGATTAATGAAGCACAAGGACCATGTCAGAAAGAAAGACTCAATTAAATCGAGTCTTTTGTATCCAAAACCTTTTAGATGCACCACGAGCATTGGAGTTCTTATTCACATTCGAGTGATTTCCAAATCTGGGATTGGAATAAAGGTTCAAAACTTTTACCAATTCACCAATGAGTGCCATAGGATCTTGTGCTTGAGGCACAGGCACTTTTGGTTTGTTTGCTCTCTTAGCAGCTTGAAGCTTGTAATAGTTAGGACGAATATGTCCAGACTTTCCACAAAAATGACAAACCCAAGCAGGTTTACCAGGCATCTTGTCCTTAGAAAGGGTAGAACCTTTAGGTTTGGACTCTCCTAGATCAACCCTAATCTTCCTAGGGAGTGAAACTTCTATAGGTTGGACAACCTCACTCGCAGGAGGTTTAACAGTTTCACTCACAACCTTACTCACGGAAGGTTCAGAAGAAGATGAAGGAACAAAGTTCGTGGAAGTAGGAGCAGAAACAGAGATGCTTTCAACATATCCTAAACCAGATTTGTTAGAAGGTTACTTTTGAACATTCAGCATTTGATCAAGTTTAAAAATAGTAGATCTAGCAACAGATAAATCATGTTCCAAAGTTTTAACTTTATCAAGCAAAAGCATGTTCTCAAATTTCACATGATTCAAAAGATCATTATCATCAAATAATTTAACAAGCAAATTTTTCTTTTCAAGCTCAAGAGAATCAATTTTCTTCAGGCCAAGTTTAACATTCATAGCATCCTTTGCAGCAACTTTGCAAAGTTTATTATAGGCCTCTTGAAGATTTTCATCCTCAGAGAGTTCCCCATCAGAAGGATTCTCTTCAACAGATATACTTTTATTGACTACAGCAGTAGCAGTGAAAGCAATGAAATTTCCATCCTCGTCACATCCAGACTCATTATCAGAAACCTCATTATCACTAAGGGTTACAGCCATAGCTTTACCCTCAGACCTCAAGAATGTAGGACATTCAGATTTAACATAACCATACCCTTGACAGCCAAAACACTGAGCACCCAAAGAATTGTTTGAAGATTGACCAACTTTATCTCTAGGTTTTTCAAAGTTGTTAACCTTAGTGTGAACATTCTTCCTAAAGTTTCTAGGTTCAACAGTGTTTGTATCTCTTGCTTTTCTATTGTTATTCCTAATAAAGTTTCTAAAGTTCTTGGCAAGGTACGCAATCTCTGTAGTAGAGAGCTCATCATCAAATCCACCAACCTCAACATCATCAACAGACTTAAGAGCCATTGATTTGGATTTAAAAGTTTTGGGTAGGTCAGACTCATAGGACTGAAGAGATCCTACAAGCTCATCAACAGGGATGGAGTCCACATCCTTGCTCTAAGTAATGGCAATTACTTTGGGTCTAAAGTCTTCAGTTAAAGATCTAAGAATCTTCTTAACAATTTTAGGTTGATCATAGATTTCACCCAAATTAAAAGCAGAATTAACAATATCATTCAATTTAGCATAGAATTTATCAAAAGATTCATCATCAAACATTTTAACGCGTTCAAATCTAGAAGTTAATTGCTGCAGCTTGTTAATCTTAACAGCCTTTGTGCCTTCATGCACAGTCTGGAGGATTTTCCAAGCAGTATGAGCAACCTCAACATTAGAGATTCTCTTAAATTCCTCCATGTAAACAGCATTAAAGATGGCATTCATAGCCTTACTATTAAAACCAGCTGCTTCTTTTTGAGAAGTTTGCCACTCACTCACAGGAGTGTGGGCTTCTCCCATCCGTACTCAACGGAATTCCAAACTCTCTCATCAATGGATATCAGGAATGCTCTCATCCTTACTTTCCAATAAGCATAGTTATTCCCATCAAAGTGAGGAGGAACAACGAGAGAGTGTCCATGCTCCATGACAATAAGGGTCAAGGATTAACTCAGAGATCAAAAAATCTCCGACAAGAGAGCTACCCGCTCTGATACCACTTGATAGAAATTTAGACCCCTTAAACCAACCAAATTAACCTAGTTAATTAGCCAAGTGGTTAACTAAGCCAAATTATGCCAATCTAGATTATCACAATCAAACAATCATATCAAGAATAATAAGCAGCGGAAAAGAAAATAACACAAGATATGATGACCCAGGAAACCACACGGTAAAAACTTGGGGAGGATTTGACCTAGCTATCCTTAAGGTAAACTTGAATCCACTATGTGAAAGAATTGAAGTTCATACAAAAGGACTTACAAGCTCCCCGCTTGACTTTCTAATACTACCCACCAGTAGAACTTACTGACACGACCACGTGCAAGCTCCGAATCCACGAACCCCTTCTTTCTTGGATTCTCTACCAAGTACAAGCACCCATGCTTGTTATTTTTTAAGCTCCATTGGCTGCAACCGAGTTGATTATCAAGGTGTTGAAGTAATCTCTACCTAGAAAACCCTAAGTTTTGTGTAAAGGAAAGCTTCTCTAGATCCCACAAGAGATTTACACAAAACAGAAAAGTATGAGCAACAATACAACTGGAGCTACTCTAAAAACATGGCTAGGGTTTTTCTTTATATACCTAGGGTAAAAACAGAAAACCCAAAACGTTTAATGAGTTAGGGCTGAGCTGGAATATTCTGTAGAAAAAATATTCTGCCCGAGATTTGATTGATCGAGTTTTTCTTTTGATCGATCGAGCCAGGCCGAAATGCACCAATGTATCTGCAGCCTTTTGATTCCAACTTTACATGAAAGACACAACTTTGAGCAAGCCTAAACAAGACTAAACATATTGTTTTGATCATAGTTTGCCAACAATACACATTAGAGTTCTAAATACATAAATTCCTAAATCTTTAAAACCTAACACACATGTTCTTGGTTGTTCATCTCATGTTCATGCATATCACTAGTTTTAATCTTAAATCCACATCAAAAATATGAAAAACATGTTTATTTAATAATTCTTTCAAATCCTTGAATCTAGGTTATCGCCATCCACACACATTCACTAGAATTTATTTTTCAATCCAAATGCAATGCTTAATAAATCGAATTACGGTTTATCACATACATACATATTAAATTTAACATGTAAATTGATTGATATATTGGATGATATGATATGATTGTTGGCCACCATAGTCTAGAAGACCGGTTTTATCGGGCAAGATGGGTGCCTAACACCTTCCCATCTTGCAACATAGCCTCCGAACTTAGATCAAGGGTTAGTAGATCGAATGCTAATCCATGTAATTTTTAATTTTTAGATTGTAACTAGGAAACAAAGCCCTGTACTTTATCTTAGATTGTATCTAGGACCAAAGCCATGTAATTTTCCTATAATCAATGTAAATTCAATTGAAAATTAATAAAATGAGGAATTTTTCAATTTTGGTTTTCTTATTTATCCTAATAATTAAATAAGTGGCAACTCCATTATAAAACCCTTAATCTAAAGGGAAAAATATTACTAGTTGAACCTCCATTTTGAGAGGCAATAACATGACTCCAACCCTTCACGTGGGTTTGACGCAACATCATAAAAAAGGGGACCGGGGCCGGGGCCGGAGGCGCGGTCTCTCACAGTGGCGACTCCACTGGAGATATTGAGGGCTAAGTTTCAATTAGATTATGGTGGCCAACCATATCATTGTTTGTTTATTGCTTTTTTGTATATAATATGTCTAAAATGTCATTATTTTGCATGTCATGCATCATTTGCTTGAATGAAATTTATTTTATTTGTGTTCTAGCCTAGAAGCCTGGTAGTATTAGCCATGAATTGTAGTCTTCCCGAGACTTACATACCCAGCGATGAACTTACCACCCACCGCGACAAGGATCATCATGGTTATGCCATGGTAGTTCATAGGGACAAACTGTTCCGTTCGGACCAATGCGGCGCTCCTGGCGTCACAAGTTGGGAGGTATGACGTCCTAGCTTGTGGGGACCTTTAACCTACCTTCTACCCATATTGTAATGACCCATGGAACCTATCTTTAAGTCGGTCCATATAAATTGCATTGCAATACACATGTGTATGGATGTTGTTTGAACCATGATGACTCAAGTCCAACGCTTGAGCCCATCATAATTGTTTGAACCTTGTATGCTATGAATGAACTCAAGCCCAAAGGCTTGTGATTGAACTCTACTTGGTATGGAAACTGAAAATCGTTTCTTGAATCATTCTAAGCCCAATACTTGAGCCCATCAAAGGTGTATACGCATGATCAACATCAAAGGCCATAAGCTCACAAGATGCATGCATTTCAAGTGCAAGCCCAAGCCATTTCATCATAATCAAGGTTTAAGCACACCAAGCCTCAAGCATCCTAAATGGACTAAGAAGAAGCAAGTGGCCCAACTTTGCCTCGCTCCACATTTGGTTTGCAACATCATGGTTAAGCTTAAAGTTTGTTTTTTTTATTCAATGTTTCTTTGAATTCAAAAATTTCATGTAGCATTTAATGAGCTTTGTTCATGTATATATATATTAAGAAAAAAACAAATAAAAAAAATTTCAAGATTTCCAAATCTTTCTTAAAAAAAGAGAAAAATTTTCAAATGAAAAAAGTCTTTGGACTAGGGGCATTGAGCCCTTAAGTCATTTAAAAAAAAATAAAAAAAATTTCTTTGAACTAGGGGCATTGGACTTCCTAGTGATTTTTTTTTCAAAAAGACCCATTTTTTTCTTTTAAAGATTTCAAGATTCTTTAAAGTCTTTTTTTCAAAATGGTACATGAGGATCCCTTGGACAAAACTTTTTTTAAATTAAGATGTTTAAAGGCTTGAACAATCAACTTGTATTGAGAAAGGTTTGATTTCATTTGATCCGTGTAAACACTTTTGCTAAATTACTTTGAATGAAAGAAGAAATGGTCTTACAAGGCAATCAAAGAAAATATATCCATCAAAAAATTCAAAAGGCTCATGTATTCATTCCAAATTTCTAAAAACTTTTGTGTCTCCAATAGAGCATTCATACTTTTTTCTTTTAAGAGGAATTTATTAAAAGAGCTCAAGTCACTGTGCCTACAAGCAAGCATTACTAGGGATAGGAGCCCATCTTTGGTTAAACCAAATTATTTCCTATTACCTAGAATGTTCATCATCCATTGCTAGCCCATTTGAGCCTTCAAACATTTATCCTTTTTTTGCTTGAACCCATTAAAATCTAAACTTGGGGTGGGAAAAATCAAGTTATGCATACCTAAATCTCATGTTGAGGAGGACTCAACCTTGAGCTTTGAAGCTAATTGATAATGCTCTCTTAAAGAGAGAAGAAAAGACATGCAGAGAATTCATTAAGATAAAGATAAGAAATCATCAAAGAAAAATGAGCTTTCACTCAATTAAGGAAAGAGAAATGAAATTTCATCAATGTGAGAGAAAAAAAAGTGTGCATCAAGTTTGAAGAGCCTAAAATTCATCATGCCAAGAGGAATACAATATTCATCTAGAAGAGATTTCATCAAAAAAGAAAAGATTCATCAAGCACAGAAATGTTAAAGTGCATTAAGGTAAGAAAGGAGTTTAGAAAGTGCATCAAAATGACCAAAAATCATTAATCTAAGAAAAATAAGGAAGGCAAAATGTCCCCAAAAGTTCATTCAATCAAGAGATGAAAAAAAAAAAAAAAAGGAGAAAAAAGAAAGAAAGAAAAAAAAAAAACCCGCTAGGCTGAAAACCCATTCCCCAAAAGTTCATTCAATCAAGAGATGAAAAAAAAAAAAAAAAGGAGAAAAAAGAAAGAAAGAAAAAAAAAAAGCCCGCTAGGCTGAAAACCCAAAAGGGCGATCTAGGCAAAAGTTAGGGCCAAAGAAATGAAGAAAAAAAAGAAAAGAAAAAAAATTGGAAGATCCTACCAAGTTGGAAACTTGAAGATGCAACCTAAAAAGAGAATAATTTTACAAGATGAAAGTCTAAAGGTATAATTCAAGAGGAATGAGCATAAAAACGATTATTGATACAAGTGATCAATGAAGATTAGTGAGAAGATGACACAGAAGAAATGGGAAAACTCCTCCAATACTTGATTTTTGAGTAATGAATACTTGAGGGAAACATCATAGGAAATTTTGAGCCTTTTATATCTTCCATTTCATAACCCAAACCCGGCCTACATTACAACCTATGAGTAAATACCTCCTTGAAGTGTTGCTAGTTGTAGGCAAATCTTAAGCTCTAATATTATTTTCTCTTGAATTAAAAAGGAAAAATGCTTAAGATTTTCAAATCCCACTGAATGATATGTTGAAGGACAAAACTTCTCAAATTCTGAAATCCCCAAATGGCTTAAAAGAACTTTCAAACTTGGAGCACTCTCCTTATTTGCACCCAATAATGTGATTTCTAAATATTATCACATTTTATTTCTTGATTGTCTTTGAAGACATAATACGACAATGTTCAAAAGAAATAAGCAAATTTTGATTACATGAGTTTAATGATCTTGATCCTTCATAATCAAAGAGATTTTTTTGGTTCTTAAACATTATGATTTTCTAAAATGGTTGTTCAAAGGATCACATCTTGTTCCAAAAAAAAAAAAAAAGGAAATTTGTTTTTTTTTTCAAAATCCAGTTCTCTTGAACTACGTCTTGACCTGATCCTCTATGAGAGAGGTACGTAGGCAACCTTGTAGAGGCCCAGTCCCATTCACCCGAACAATCTTGGAGAATAAAGTCAAAACAATGTGACAAAATTGTTTAAGTGCATATTAGGCTAAGCTCATTTGTTTTGCATCAAGCATGCTCAAACTTGGGGCATTGGCCTATTTAGATTGTGTGCAGATATGTCCTTTTTGCATGAAAGCATGTTTTCATTTGAGGTACCAATCCACTTTTTTTTTCAAGCATGTCCACACTAGGGGCATTGACCAAAAATGTTTTCATGATAATTTGTTTCTAACAAGCTAGAGAAAGAAAGTCATTTTGCAGGAACCAATGATAGTGGACCGTGATCTTCTTTCATGTTCCCCAATGGTAGCAATATCAAATTAACTCAGCTTCCATCCAAGCAAGGAACATGCCCCAAACTAGGGGCATTGGCTAAGTGCTTCCAATTTCTTGTAATGAATGACTCCATTGCTGATTGAAACTTGCTTTTTTGTAGGAATCAAAGTGAAGGATCCTTGATCTCATTCAACACAAGTTATCTCAGATATGCACCCTCATATAGCCAGATAATAGCATGACCTATACCATGTAGGATCGACAATAGCTCTCTTACTTTCAAGGGATCGACATTAGCTCTCCTACCCCCAAGGGATTGACCTTAGTTCTCCCAAAACCCATAGGATTGACCTTAGTTCTCCTATACATTGTAGGATTAACAGTAGCTCTCCTACATTCAAGGAATCAACCTTAGTTCTCCCGAAACCCATAGGATCGACCGTAGTTCTCCTATACAGTATAGAATCGACAATAGCTCTCTTACATTCAAGGGATTGACCTTAGTTCTCCCGAAACCTATAGGATTGACTTTAATTCTCCTATACACTAAAGGATCACCAGTAGCTCTCCTACTTTCAAGGGATCGGCCTTAGTTTTCCCTAAACCCATAGGATTGACCTTAGCTCTCCTATACACTGTAGGATCGACAACAGCTCTCCTACCTTTAAGGGATCGACCTTAGTTCTCTCGAAACTCATAGGATCGACCTTAGTTCTCCTATATACTATAGGATTGAAAATAGCTCTCCTACATTCAAGGGATTGACCTTAGTTCTCCCAAAACCCATAGGATCGACCTTAGTTCTCCTATACACTTTAGGATCAACAGTAGCTCTTCTACCTTTAAAGGATCGACCTTAGTTCTCCCGAAACTCATAGGATCGACCTTAGTTCTCCTATACAATGTAGAATTAACAGTAGCTCTCCTACCTTCAATGAATCGACCTTAGTTCTCCCTAAACTCATAAGATCGACTTTAGTTCTCTCAGAATATTTTCGATCTGTCAATGAAATTAATTTTCCAAGAAACTAGACATCCAGGGCTTCAATTTGAGCACAAGAACGAGACAATTTCGATCAGAATCGAGTCAGATATAATTTTTCGAAATTAGCTCTATAGGCTGTTAAAGTAGCAATGGGAAAACTGAATTTTGGCTTGCTCCTCACTCCCATCAATCTTTCCATTTAATGCACCAAATTTTTCCCAAGACTAAAAAGAGGTCCAGGTTCATGATTCTTTATCACCCTCATTAAATGGCCTTCTATTCATATTTCCTCCATCACTACTATATAAACCCTCCCTCTCCTTCATTTCAAATGACACCAAAACCCCCTCTCTTCTCCTTTCTTGAGTTCTAGTGAAGTTGAGTAGTCTTGTTATATCTTGGTCTTCCTGTGACTCAAGGTATTGAGTAAGACTCACTCTCCCTCTCCTAGCTCTTCTTTTCCTCCACCTTTAAGATCTCCCTCAAAAGTCTCCTCCTCCACCATATGGATCTTGCATGAAGGTATAATCTCTTTCCCTAATTGTTTTTTGTGTTACCATGATAAGGGTTTAAGATTAAAATATGATAGTAATCATTTGAATTCCCTTGAATACGTTTGAATGGTCTTATATGTTCTTCACATGTTCTTGGTTGTTCATCACATGTTCATGCATATCACTAGTTTTAATCTTAAATCCACATCAAAAATATGAAAAACATGTCTATTTAATAATTCTTTCAAATCTTTGAATCTAGGTTATCACCATCCATACAAATTCACTAGAATTTATTTTTCAATCCAAATGCAATGCTTAATAAATTGAACTAGGGTTTATCATATGCACACACATTAAATTCAACATGTAAATTGATTGACATATTTGATGATATGATATGATCGTTGGCCACCATAGTCTAGAAGACCAATTTAACACGGCAAGGTGGGTGCCTAACACCTTCCCATCTTGTAACATAGCATTCAAACTTAAATCAAGGGTTAGTAGATCGAATGCTTATTCATGTAATTTTCAATTTTTTGATTGTAACTAGGAAACAAAGTCATGTACTTTATCTTAGATTGTATCTAGGACCAAAGTCATGCAATTTTCCTATGATCAATGTAAATTCAGTTGAAAATTAATAAAATGAGGAATTTTTCAATTTTGGTTTTCTTATTTATCCCAATAATTAAATAAGTGGCGACTCTAAAAACCCTTAATCTAAAGGGGAAAATATTACTAGCCGAACCTCCATTTTGAGAGGCAATAACACGACTCCACCCATTCACGTGGGTTTGGTCCAACACCACAAAAAAAGGGCGCTGGGGGCGCGGTCTCTCATAGGTATACCTTTTTTTTTTCAAAATATTTACTCAATTTTGTATATTTATTGTACAAAAAGTATTTTTTTTTTATTATAGAATGTACAAAATTATGTACATTCACCGTACAAAAAAATTTTAAGGCGGGAACATTATTATTCACAAATTAATGCAAGAGTAAAGTATGTACATTCAATATTCAAACCCTTCAAAAATTGTACAAAATTTGTCATATCTAATGTAAACAATTTTTCAAAAAATGTACACAATTCTGTACATTTAATATAAATAATACTTTAATGAATGTACATAATTTTGTATATTAAATTTACAAAAAATTTCAAAAAATGTTCAAAATTATGTGTAGTCAAAATACACAATTTTTCATAGAATAATATACAGAATTTTATATATATTCAACGAACATAATTTTTTCTTTTGCAGACATTTTTCTTCACAAATTACTAAGAATGTAAGTACACAATTTACAAAATTTTATATATTCAATATACACAATTTTGTATATTTAATTTACACAATTCTATATATTTGACATAAAAAAATTTGTATATTCAACCAAAAAAAAAAAAAACCCCTTTTGCATATTAAATGTACTGATCTTACACTTTTAGTAATTTATGGAAAAAAAAATGTTTTCAAATTTAAAAAATTGTGTACGTTTAAGATACAAAACTATGTAAATTCTTTGAAAACTTTTGTACATTGTTTTGAAAGTTTTGTTTTCCTTTTTGTTTTGTTTTTTTTTTTGTTTTTGTTTTTTTTTTGTTTTGCTAAATAAAAGTTTTGTATGTTGAATATATAGAATTATGTATGGTCTATAAAGAATTGTATACAACGAATTCATAGAATTGCGTAATTTGTTTTGAAAAATTATTTACATTGAATATAGAAAATTCTTATCAATTTTTGAAAAAAATGTGTATAATGAATATACATAATTTTCTATAGTTTTTTTTTTAAAAAAAAAAAAAAAATTGTGGACAATGAATGAACATATTTGTGTACATACTTTGAAAAACTGTGTATATTAAATATATAAAATTGTCTACATTATTTGAAAATTGTTCTATGTTGTATTATATAGAATTTTAAACATTGTGTGAAGGTTTGGATACTAAATGTATAGATCTTACACTCTCAGTAATTTGTGAGGAAAAATATTTTTATAAAAAAAAAAAAAATTGTATACGTTAAGTATATACAAAATTGTGTAGTTCTTTTAAAAAATTGTGTATGTTGAATATACAGAATTTTGTGATTATTTTTGAAAGTTTTGATATTGAATTTGGAACCAATTAAGTCCGAAATGGGAGTGATTGGAGCAATTTAATGTCAATTAGGAGTTAATTTGGGACCTATTAATGTTAATTATGCTAAAACCATTTTCTAACAAATGACCTCTGCTCACCATTTCATCAATATCTCTCAGAATATTTTGAATCTATGAATGAGGTTAATTTTTCCAGAAATTAGATATCTAGGGCTTCAATTTGAGCACAAGAACGAGACAATTCCGATCAGAATCGAGTCAGATATGATTTTTTGAAGTTAGCTCTACAGCTTGTTACAGTAGCTACTGGAAAACTGAATTTTGGCTTGCTCCTCACTCCCATCAATCTTTTCAATTAATGCACTAGATTTTCCCCAAGGCTAAAATGAGATTTAGGTTCATGATTTGTTGTCACCCTCAATAAATGGCATTCTATTCATATTCCCTCCACCACTACTATATAAACCCTCCCTCTCCTTCATTTCAAATGACACCAAAACCCCCTCTCTTCTCCTCTCTTGAGTACTAGTGAAGTTGAGTAGTTTTGTCATATCTTAGTCTTCTTGTGACTCAAGGTATTGAGTAAGACTAACTCTCCCTCTCCTAACTCTTCTTTTCCTCCACCTTTAGGATTTCCCTCAAAAGTCTCCTCCTCCACCATATGGATCTTGCATGATGGTATAATCTCTTTCCCTAATTATTTTTTGTGTTACCATGATAAGGGTTTAAGATTAAAGCATGATAGTAATCATTTAAATTCCCTTGAATATGTTTGAATGTTCTTAATTGTTCTTATATGTTCTTCACATGTTCTTAGTTGTTCATCACATGTTCATGTATATCACTAGTTTTTATCTTAAATCTACATCAAAAATATGAAAAACATGTTTGTTTAATAATTCTTTCATATCCTTGAATCTAGGTTATCACCATCCACACAAATTCACTAGAATTTATTTTCAATCCAAATGCAATGCTTAATAAATTGAACTAGGGTTTATCACATGCACACATATTAAATTCAACATGTAAATTGATTGACATATTGGATAATATGATATGATTGTTGGCCACTATAGTCTAGAAGACCAATTTCACATGGCAAGGTGGGTGCCTAACACCTTTCCATCTTGTAACATAGCCTCCGAACTTAGATCAAGGGTTAGTAGATCGAATGCTTATCCATTTAATTTTCAATTTTTAGATTGTATCTAGGACCAAAGCCATGTAATTTTCTTATGATCAATGTAAATTCAATTGAAAATTAATAAAATGAGAAATTTTTCAATTTTAGTTTTCTTATTTATCCCAATAGTTAAATAAGTGGCGACTCCATTTGGGGGGGTTTGTGACAGTGAGTGGCTTCCTCTGTTCTTCTGTTTTGTAAAAGTGGCATTTTAAATTCCATCCAATGTGAAGTGGATGAGGGTGAGAGGTAAATTTGTAACCCTCCTGATCTAATTATCCTGCCAATGGGAGAAAAAAAAAGGATAAAATGCAAAGCTTTCCTTCCATGTGGTTTTGTGAATCTCAAAGGGTCCTCTAACATCATGTCTTAAGGTGAGTTTGGTTCAGTTTCTTGTAATTGTTATTTTTGAAAGAAAAAAACACCAATTATCTGTGTTGTGTTCTTACTTCTGTTTTGTAAAAGTGGCATTTTAAATTCCATCCAATGTGAAGTGGATGAGGGTGAGAGGTAAATTTGTAACCCTCCTGATCTAATTATCTTGCCAATGGGAGAATAAAAAAAGGATAAAATGCAAAGCTTCCCTTCCATGTGGTTTTGTGAATCTCAAAGGGTCTTCTAACATCATGTCTTAAGGTGAGTTTGGTTCAGTTTCTTGTAATTGTTATTTTTGAAAGAAAAAAATAAACACTAAACCAAATAGGCTTCAGGTTTGGGCTTCGCTTCATTAGCAAGGACAGAACCAAGAACTTCTTTTGTGGACCTGTAGTCCTAAAATGCAATTGAATGAATTTCAAAATCTCACTCACACGCATATATAGACATATACATGTAGGTATATATGCGTTTAATAAAAAATTTCATACTTTGCAAAAGATGACTAAACCAATATTTCAGGGAAATTCTTGATTCTATTTCTCAGATTTTTTTTATACTATATTCCATATAAAATTGAGAATTCATTGTTGTTTTTTGCTTTCATCTGAACTGAATTAGTTTTATCTTATTGAGTAATTAAAGAATTTATAATATAAAACTTTGAATTCAAATTGGCATGTATTCGGTATTGGTAATATATTTTTATCTTTATTCACGTGTTATGAAATAATTACTTTTAGCCTCTAAAACATTTGAATTTTTACATCGAAAATTTATTTCATTTACCAGCAATACCTACAAATTTGTGGAATACACTACACTATCATATTTAACAATTATTTGATCCATAAATGACAAAGAAATACACAGATCAAGAATCATTTTAGAAAAGTATTATTCCAATCAATGTTGTAATATACAGGATCTTCGATATCTTTGTCTTTTTTTTTTTTTTTTGGGGAAATTCTCAATTGACGTTTCATGGGATTTGCACTCTTTTCTTATTCCAAAATTAACAAAATAACATAGAACAAGTAAAATTTGATTACTAACGAAATTAGAAAATTAAGCATATTAAATACATATAACAATGCCTAAAACCCACACAACATTTTACTACTTGGCAATTATTATTTTTTATTTATTTATTATTATGGAATTTGACATTGAATTTCTCTTAGTTTCATGTCTTAAATATAATTGTATAAAGACCTCTAAGAATTATCATGTATTATTAAGTTTCACAAAAATTACCGATTTTTCCCTTCCTTGGAGCCTGTGCATGTCATTGGTCCTATATGTGTGTCTTTTCTTAGACAAAAGGCTGCTCACCTTCGAGCTGGCTCTAAACACCCTAAGTCTACACCTTCTGGGTCCACACCTCCTCCCTCTTCTTCTACAGGTCCTACTAGTGAGGATGTTCCTGATCTTGATGTTGCTGCTGTTCCTCCACCTCCATCGGATGACTTTGATATCCATCATACGTTAGAGACTATCATGACCGTTCAGGCGGCTCATGGTCAGCTTTTGGTGGACCTTTTTGACGAGATTCGTGCATTGCGAGCTGATCTGGCACATCTTCGTTCACCCTCACCACCTCCTTTTGATGATGGATTGTGATTGTCCTTTGGCATTCCGTCACAAAAAGGGGGAGTAGGGTTTGTAGAGGAGTTTTGTAGGTAGGGAGATTTTTATTTTATTTTATTTTGTGGAGTTGTTAGATTGTATTTAGGCGCTTCACCTTGTATATCATTTTTTTGGGGATATTCATGTTAGGGGGAGTAACATTGATTAATATACATGATTTCTTACTGTTTATTAATTTATATTCTATGAGTTATTCATTTGATATATGTCTTTATTATGTGTTGTGTGAATCATACAAGAATGTTATACCTGTTTATATACTATTTTCTGTCACACATGCGTTTATGCGTTTGTTGAGTATTTCAGGAATCACTACAAGAAAAGTAAGCAGTTGCGGCGGGCCTATTGCGGCGGGTCCAAAAACAGCCGCTATAGGTCGCCTATTGCGGCTGGTTTTGGGCCTGCCGCTGTACATGAGATCTATTGCGGCGGGCCAATAGCCCGCCGCAATAGTCATAGTATTTGCGGCGTGCTACAGTGGCGGGCCAATGACCCGCCGTAATAGGCCTGTTTCAGCGGCCCCAAGCTTAGATATAGCGGCGGGCCAGTGACCCGCCGCAATAGGCCCTTACATTTCCCCCGGCTGGACCTAAATTTTCCCTCTGTTTTTTTTGCCCTTGTTCATTTTTGGCGCCTTTTCATTTTTAGCTAGTCTCCCACACACACCCTCTCTCTCTTTCTCTCAGAAACTTCAAAAATCTCCTCATTGTCTCCACCACCACCACCACCCACAAACCCACAGCCACAGCCACCGCCACTACCCAAAAATCGAGCCTAGTTTGGTCCAAAAACAAATGGGTCTGGTCTAGCCCGACCCATTTCTCTTCTCATTTCTAACCCTAACGGTTCATGCCCCTAATCTAGAACCTTCCTTCTTTTTGCTATCTCATCCGAACTCTCTTGACAGAAACCCATGGCTTGAGCTACCTGATCTCATCACTCAAACCGGCACCACCACCACAGGAGGCGGCTTGCTCCTCATCAAAAACCCTTACCGAGATCTCTCCAATCTAGGTACGCACAACTCTGTTGCATTCATCGATTCCTATTTCTTTTTTCTGTTTATTGTTATCGAAACCCTAATTTCTTGTTTGGTACACAGCAGGACCAAAAGACTGGTCAAAAGAGCAAAAGAGGAAGTCCTCAAGGTTCATCGATTCCGATTGACGCTTCGCGAGAAATTCTTTGCTCTGTCTATCTCTCACTCGGTCTGATCCTCTATTTCTCTCTGATTCTTTGCTGTTATTATTATTATTATTATTATTATTATTATTATTATTATTATTATTATTATTATTATTTTGGTTTGATTTGTTTGGTTTTTGAATAGCGGCTAGGGATTTAGAGGAAATTCAAGAGCTGTTGAGATTGGTCAATGGCACTGCAAACCCTTCACTTTCTCAGGTAAAGTTTTTTTTTTTTTTTTGGTTAATTAAGTAATTTTAATTAATGGAGGGGTAATGGGTGGGTAAGGGCTTTGTCATCATATTCGGGTTTTGCTGCTTAGAAACATGGTATGCTTATATGCCCAACTTTTTACAAAACTTGATGCAGCTCAATATGTTTAGCAGAGGAATACCCAAGTAATTGGTAGTTAGAAGAATATTGGTGTATAAATTAAACTAGAATATAGCAAGTTGAATTTCCAAGTGGGGTTGATAAACTATATGGAGGAATAACGTAGAAGAAAGCCAGGTTATGACCAAATGACTGAAAAGAATGAGCTCTGAAGATTGTGTATAGAGAAGGGTGTATTTGAAAATTGTTTGTCAGTCAAGGTCATGTGGCATTTAGTGGCAATTCAACTTTAGTTTGTAGAACCCCTAGCATTTCTGGCAGGTGAAGGATATATAGGAAAAAACACGTCGATTATGGTTTGATGGAGATTTTTAGGTATGAAATTAGTTACTGATTTTTTGTTACTTAGGTATACTTCTTAGACTAGCATTAGAGTCGTGGAGTAAGTAGGTCTTGTTCCTCCATCAAAAAAGAAAAAAAAAACTAGGTATAGTTCCAAATCAGAATTTCTTGTCCTGGAAAGAAAGCTATGCTTCTTAATCTACTTTTTCTGTGTGTGAATAAATTATAAATTAAAATGTTACGGAATTTGGACTATGATGGGAATCAGTTGTGATGCCTAGAAGAGTACCAGATATCATTTCTAGTTGGAATTGGCTGTGTGGTAAGATGATGTATTCTAGTATTTGGGGGGACTGCTCCCATATGCTTGATGTGGACTGTTTGAAGGGAAAGGAATCTGCCTAATTTTGAAGGACAAGAATGATTGATTATTCAACTAAAATCCAGCTGTGCAATCTCTTTTTGAGTGGCAGCATGTTTATTCCTCTGCTGCTGGTGTAGACTTAGACATACTAGCATTTCTGCAGAGTTTGTATTTTTCTGAATTTCTTTTTACTTTCTTTTCCTTTGAGTGTCCTTAGTATAATCCATGTATACTTGGGCCCTGGCCTCTTTCTTTTTCATCAAAGAACTTATTTCGTATTGATCCCAAAATAAAAAAATAAATAAAAATAAAACTCTTAGAAGACTAAGAAGAGTATTTAGAGTTTCAACAATTTATTATACAATGTAAGAACATGTTTCTAACAACATGCTTTCTCTAAATGATTTTCAAAATGCATTGGTATTTGTGATTTAAAGTTCTCACAAATTCTTTTTTTGATAAGTTTAAAGTTCTCCCAAATTCTCCAATCAGAATTTCTTGTCCTGGAAAGAAAGCTATGCTTCTTATTCACCTCCATTGGCCATTGTTGATTCCTCTCTGTCATTGCTATCAATGGGTTTGGTTGGTAGAACTGACCTAATTTCTCTAACAGCCTCAGATAATTGGGTAAGTTGCTGTGTTATGATCTCCATAGCCCTTTGATGTTGATCTTGTTACAGCTTTACCCCAGCTAAATCTAGTGCCATTCTACCTTTTAGAATCCATTCTTTAAATCTTTAGAAAACACGTTTTATGTGCATCATATTTGCAGCTTAACATGTTTATATTTGGATTTGTATCATTTTTGGATGCCAAATTTTCTGTCTTGCAGCTCTTCATTATAGCTGTGTTTCTTTGTTTTTGTGTTTTGTTTTTTTATTTTATTATATATTTTTTTTATATTGGTTATCTGTGAGAGTTATATTATCTTAAATGATTTTTGTTTTCCCTTTTTCTCAGCTCTAAATTATTCTATTTGGAGGTAATATATGTTACTGATTTAATTACAGCTTGATTTAAGAATGCTGCCTATAAAGCACTTTGAAGCCTACTGAAATTTTCATTTTATGTTGTGTTGACAGCGTGTTTGGTGAACAAACTCCTCCCCCCCACCCACCAAAAAAAAAACCCCTAAAGAAGAGGAACCCTCTCATGTGCATGTGAACATATGAAATGCCCTTATATAATGACAAAAAAGAGAGAATTAAAAGCGGGAAGTAGGTGAAGAATCAATAAAATTAACAATAGGATGAAAGTCTCTATGGCCATCAAACAGTGAGATTTCCACATCTTTAAACATAACGATGGATCTCTCTTCAAAATGTCCACAATAGGCACAAAGGAGCTAGATTTCAAACAAGGGAGGAATGATTTAAAAAAAAAAAACCGATTCCTTTATCCACTTGGTAGATCAATAGCACTTTTAGGCATTACCTGAGCTACTTCAAACATGGAAAAATAAAGCTCCCTAATTTATAGGCAGTATCACAATGCTTCAACAAATGGTCCATAGTCTGTCCACTACTTCACATGCAGCACCCTTTTATGAAGGAATTCCTCTCATGAGATTATAAAATGTTAAAATCTTCCCCCAGAGCATTGTCCACAAAAATAAAAAGCCCTTTTTGGAGCCTTAACACGAAATCCTTTTCAAGGGGAAAGTCACATCACTAGTCTCTCAAAGCCTCATTAGATGATCAAACATCAAATTTTCCATTGCCAGTGTACAATCTGAGCGGCTTGTTGGATTGCTAGGATACAAAATATTGAAGAATAAATCAACTGACGCAATCTCAATTGTGAAAGTCTAGAGTGAATCTAATATTTGAAGAGCATATCCTCCTCTCATTTTGGCTGTCTAAATAAGAAATAGTTGAGCCAAGAGCCTTGTCATGATTGGCATGTCCTAGTGTTTCCAATGGAGGCATCCAGGGTTCAAATCCCCCCACCCCCAACTATTGAATCATTAAGTAAGGTATAGCTGAGTCATCCTTATCTGATGCAGTTGCATATAGCTTCAGGTATTACTCTTCAAAGAATGATCCCCACATATGGTGAATACTTTGCATATCAGAATTGTGATTCAATTGTTTTATTTAATATTTTGATAGGTAATTCAACTGTGCAGTTAGATTGCTTTAGGTAGGAAACAAGCGACTGGGGGATTAGTTTACTATGGCTTCTCTGTGGAAGTTAAAATAATAGTTTGTTTGTGTTTGTGTTGTTTATTTATTCATTTTTTCTTATTTTTAAAGGAGAGTTCCTCTGCTTGAATAGTGTGTCCAACTTTAATAAAGCTTGTTGAGTGTGCTTTGATATCTGGACATTTCTGCATAATCACTTTCTTTGGATATCAATTTTTTTTTTTAATATTTTACCTAGTAACTAAGATCCTTCTTGAATTTCCTGTGCCTAATAAAAACTGCATCTTTGAGTTTGAAGTTGGTTTTTTCTTATTTCTTTCTCCTAATGTATACAGGAGAATTGTCTAGCAGTGATGAGAAAAAATATAAAGCGCTGAAGCGGGCAACTGAAAGGGAGATTTCTCAAAGTGCTGATGTCATCTGTTGCACATGTGTTGGTGCTGGAGATCCTCGATTGGCAAATTTTAGGTTCCGCCAGGTTGAAATGCATCTAACATGTGGAAGTTTGTCCAGGATTCACTAGTTTAAAAGCTTACACTTTTTAACTTTTTGTTTTTTGTTTTGTTTTTGTATTTTTTTCAGGTACTTATTGATGAGTCCACGCAGGCTACAGAACCTGAATGTCTTATTCCTTTGGTTCTTGGGGCAAAGCAGGTATAGAGATCAAGTTTAACCTTGTCATTCCATTCTCCCTGTTTCTTGAGTGGTCTTCTGACTAGTAATAATGCATCAGGTTGTTCTTGTTGGGGACCATTGCCAGCTTGGTCCAGTCATTATGTGCAAGAAAGCAGCTCGTGCTGGCTTAGCCCAGTCTCTCTTTGAACGTCTTGTTCTGCTTGGCGTGAAACCGATTAGGTTGCAGGTAATGGGTAGGATATATTATGTCTGTTTTTATGGAACTTATATAAATTCAATGCAGGTCTCAGAGTTTTACTTTTATCTCCTTCCCATTCTTACGGTTGGAGCTAGGAGTCTACATACTTGAACAAGACAATGAAAGTCATTTTTAAATTGATTTCTTCTCAACTTAATAACAAACTAATCGTAAATTTAGAAATTAATGGGGGAGATGAATAATAAATTAATGGTGGTGAATTTTTTTCTCGCTGGTAATTGCTCACTCATAATGATGGTATAAATTGGTATATGCATGCTTATCCTCTACTGTGATAGCTGAAATGGGTTTTTCATGTTGAAAATTTGTTCGTACTTTGCTGTCCATTCATTTACGCCATTTGATGGAGTTTTGTTGATTTGTAAGGACTCGATAAAGGTTAATAATTTGATGTGTTGAAATGTACAGCTGACTTTTTATTTTACTTATTGTCATTGCCCAATATACAGTTTTTTAAGACTGATTTCTTACATTCTGTTTGAAACCTAGGTTCAATATCGTATGCACCCATCTCTGTCAGAATTTCCTTCTAACAGCTTCTATGAAGGCACACTACAGAATGGAGTAACTATAAATGAGAGGCAATCTTCGGGAATTGACTTTCCTTGGCCTGTGCCCAATCGCCCAATGTTCTTTTATGTCCAGGTATTACAACTGCCTATCAAAAAAGTGCCTATCAATTGTCTGTAGTTAGATTTTGGTCACTGTGAACATAAATAGAATTAGCAAATAACTGGTGCATTATATGATTTGTATCTAGCTTGGGTGTGTAGGGTTTTTTTTTTTTTTGGTTTCAACTCTAATTCAACGTTAATCTAGGTTAACTTGGTGTTTTTTTTTGGATAGAATCATTGAAATTAAATGTATTTTTCTTTTGTTTTTCTAAGAAGGTGAGGAATAAAGAAATAGATTTTAGAAGAGGTTTCTATCCAGCAAAAGAGATTTAAATAAGAAAAAAAAGGTTAGGTTTGATAGTTGTTTAGTGGATTGAGTTGTTTTTTTTTTATTTTTTTATTTTTTTATTTTTTTTATTTTTTTTATTTATGGAAAACTGGATTTAGGTTTCTCTTTTGAATAAATAGGGTTGTTTTGAAGACATAGATTAGTGGGAGAGTGGTTCTATTTTGTAAGAAATTTAGTGGTTTAGCAATTTAGTGTAATGAGTGGCTACATTTTAGGACTATCATAAACAAGTAATAGACAGTTACGTCTCCATTTTTATTTCCATCAAAAATATATTGATGGAAACTTCTACTTCAAAAGATGCATTTGCTAAGGGTCCAACTAAATATTGGATTAATGCACTAAAGAGATCAAACCCAATGTATTTTCTATTACTATAAAAAAAATCCACATAACAAGGAACCCAAAAGGGTAAAAAATCTAGATATTATAGTATAATATAATAAGACTGCTACATATTGCACATATAGAACCCAATTAGAGGCCTTTTCAGTGGCCAAGCCACAAACCCATCATTAGCACATATCATGCATGAATATAGACAAATTAATATCATTCCTTCTATGAAAATTGAACCTAATCAACATAAATTTGTTTACTTTGATTTCAAACCAGATTTCAAGAAACAGCATTTATCATGATCTACTGTGTCTGTATTGATTAGACAAGTTCAAAATTTCATTTTATCTTCATTACCCAAACATTAAGTTTATTTCTCAAGTTCAATCTTTTTCTTTAATGCATTTGCAAGTACAGGTTAAATATATTGAGCAGACCTTGAAATAAAAGAGGTAAGCTGCCTGCAAGTTTGTCTTGAAACTTCTACTTCAAAAGATGCATTTGCTAAGGGTCTAAAAAAGATTGTAGTATCACAATGTTTCATCTTCATACATAATCATTTGTCCTACATATTCTTGACATATCATTCTATTTATTCTTTAAATTTAGGTAGAGGATCCATTAAGGAAATAACACACGCACACACACACACACACCATTTACATTAATATGGACCTTTGGTGGCCTTAATTATTTTCATACACAACTAAACTAATAAATAATTTGCAACACAAACCTGTTTGGCCAACACTTCAAGAACATTGTTGAAACTATCCTAATGGGATTGAATTGAAAACCTTGTGAAACATACCATTCAATAGCTTTGTTTTGGTGGGTTAAATTTGAAACTATCCTAATTGGAATGGGTCCAAACACTTATAACGTGTTTTTTAAAGTAATATCTAATTTTAATAACTCAGCTTATATATAACCATTTCATTTTTCCTATCAAGATACCTTAGCTTATCAATATGAATAATTTATTCTTCGTAGCACAAACTTGTGTGTTGTTTCTAGATATGCTTCCTTTGTGATTCACTTTTAGCTAAATTGCTTTGAAGTGAGTCTTTTTTGAAAATTAACTTAGGTTTATATATATTCTTTTCTTATCGGCAGATTGCAAAAAGAAGAGGCACTATAAGTTTGTGTGATCAAAGTAAGTGAAGTTGGTGAAAGACTTAAGGTTCTCTCTCTCTCTCTCTCTCTGTGTGTGTGTGTGTGTTTGTGGTGGGTTGTTGAATTGGGGCAAGCAGGTGGCTTGCATGGAGTAATAAGGTGGTTTTAGCTGATATTGGGAGTGTTGACTATTTTGTGTAATATTGGATAATTGTTGTTGAGTTGTTTTTATTTGATTAATTCATTTTGAGGGATTCTCTCTATCTTTTTCACACGTATGGAACGCTAAAATGGAATTGCATATTTAAAGAGATGTCCATTCCTAAAGAATATTGCTAGTAATGATGTTATAGTTACCAAATGTATTGATAACTTCTCTATGCATTTAAATTCATTGTTTGATTATGAACATAGCTAAAAATGAATGATTAAAGATGATTTGTTTCTTAAATTAAAGTGAAATTGTGTAAATGAAATGTATGTTAACTCTTGGTTTGTGTTTTCATGAAATCACATTATAGGTATTTCTTGCAAATCACTTTATAGCAATGGATAAGAGTTGGATGAAAATTACCAATAGAAGGTCGCAAGAATATTTAGATGGAGTTCAACAGTTTTTGAATTTCGCATCTAACCATGCATACCTGGATGGAACAATTTCATGTTCGTGTAAAAAATGCGTGCATACGGATTCGTGGCCTATAGATGTTGTACAAGCTCACTTAGTGTCAAAAGGGATTTGTAGGGGTTATAACCCTTGGATTTTTAATGGGGAATTATCATCTGCGAAGACTTCTACTGAAATTCCTAGTAGTCATGTCCAAGAAAACCCAATAGAGTATGCCGATCTTCGTGACATGTTGCATGACATGTTTCCCATACAAGATATGGCATCTGAGCCAATGGAAGAAGTCCCTAGTGTGCAACAACCCACAGAAGGTCCTGCAAAAGGTCCTAATGAAGATGCACTTAAGTTTATGCAATTGCTTGAAGATGCTAATCAACCTTGTTATGAAGGTTGTAAGTATTTTAGCAAATTGTCAGCCATTGTGCATTTGTACCACATGAAGTGTCTTAATGGTTGGACCAACAAATCATTTACCATGTTGCTGGAATTTTTGCTTGATTTTCTTCCTTCAAATGCTAAGTTGCCAAAAGATTATTATGAGGCTAAGAAGATTATTAAGGATTTGGGCTTGAGTTATGAGAAGATTCATGCTTGTCCTAAAGATTGTGTTTTATATTGGAAGGAGAATGCCAACCTTGAAGCTTGTCCAAATTGTAACCTTTCAAGATGGGAAAGTAATGAGTCTAAAAGTCAACAAAGTACTAATGCTTCCTCCAAGAAAAGAAAAAAGAAAGCTGCAAAGGTTTTACGATGGTTCCCCTTAAAGCCAAGATTGCAACGACTATTTATGTCACCTGAAACAGCCAATCATATGAAGTGGCATGCCAATAGTCGTGTGAATGACGAGTTAATGAGACATCCTGCTGATTCTGAAGCTTGGAAGTCATTTGACTCTAAGTACATAGAGTTCTCATCCGAGCCTCGTAATGTGAGGCTTGGATTAGCAGCTGATGGATTCAACCCGTATGGAAATATGAGTACTACTCATAGTACATGGCCTGTCATTTTGATCCCATACAATCTCCCTCCATGGATGTGCATGAAAAGATCTTATTTTATGCTATCATTATTGATTCCCGGTCCAACCTCACCCGGGAACGATATTGATGTTTTCTTACAACCTCTAGTAGAAGAATTGAAGGAGTTATGGGATGTTGGAGTAGAAACGTTTGATGTGTCTTCCAAAAAATCATTCCAAATGCATGCTGCATTATTGTGGACCATAAATGATTTTCCTGCATATGCTGATATCTCGGGTTGGAGTACCAAAGGTTCTCTTGCATGTCCCTCTTGTAACTATGATAAGCAATCTCGTTGGTTAAGATATGGAAGGAAATTTAGTTACATTGGACATAGGCGATTCTTGGATAGTGATCATAGATTCCGCAAGCAAAAAAATTCATTTGATGGGAATATTGATATGAGACCAGCTCCTATTACAATATCCGGAGGGGAAATCATGTTACAAACGGATGCTGTAGCCAATCATGTGTTTGGGAAGAAAAAAGTTAATTTGACCAGTAAAAGAAAAAGAGGGGAGGAAGCCTTAACTGTGTGGAAGAAGAGAAGTATATTTTTCACCTTGCCTTATTGGGAGTACCATGTGTTGCGTCACAATCTTGACGTGATGCATATTGAGAAGAATGTAGTTGATAATATAATTGGTACATTGTTGAACTTGGATGGTAAGACAAAGGATAACTTGAAGGCACGCCAAGACTTAAAGGATATGGGTATAAGAAGTGAACTTCACTTGAAAAAGGTTGGGAATGACCAGACATGTATGCCACATGTCTCTCTCTCTCTCTCTCTCTCTCTCTCTCTCTATCTCTCTCTCTCTCTCTCTCTCTCTCTGTTTGTGGTGGGTTGTTGAATTGGGGCAAGCAGGTGGCTTGCATGGAGTAATAAGGTGGTTTTAGCTGATATTGGGAATGTTGATTGTTTTGTGTAATATTGGATAATTGTTGTTGAGTTGTTTTTATTTGATTAATTCATTTTGAGGGATTCTCTCTATCTTTTTAACACGTATGGAACGCTAAAATGGAATTGCATATTTAAAGAGATGTCCATTCCTAAAGAATATTGCTAGTAATGATGTTATAGTTACCAAATGTATTGATAACTTCTCTATGCATTTAAATTCATTGTTTGATTATGAACATAGCTAAAAATGAATGATTAAAGATGATTTGTTTCTTAAATTAAAGTGAAATTGTGTAAATGAAATGTATGTTAACTTTTGGTTTGTGTTTTCATGAAATCACATTATAGGTATTTCTTGCAAATCACTTTATAGCAATGGATAAGAGTTGGATGAAAATTACCAATAGAAGGTCGCAAGAATATTTAGATGGAGTTCAACAGTTTTTGAATTTCGCATCTAACCATGCATACCTGGATGGAACAATTTCATGTTCGTGTAAAAAATGCGTGCATACGGATTCGTGGCCTATAGATGTTGTACAAGCTCACTTAGTGTCAAAAGGGATTTGTAGGGGTTATAACCCTTGGATTTTTAATGGGGAATTATCATCTGCGAAGACTTCTACTGAAATTCCTAGTAGTCATGTCCAAGAAAACCCAATAGAGTATGCCGATCTTCGTGACATGTTGCATGACATGTTTCCCATACAAGATATGGCATCTGAGCCAATGGAAGAAGTCCCTAGTGTGCAACAACCCACAGAAGGTCCTGCAAAAGGTCCTAATGAAGATGCACTTAAGTTTATGCAATTGCTTGAAGATGCTAATCAACCTTGTTATGAAGGTTGTAAGTATTTTAGCAAATTGTCAGCCATTGTGCATTTGTACCACATGAAGTGTCTTAATGGTTGGACCAACAAATCATTTACCATGTTGCTGGAATTTTTGCTTGATTTTCTTCCTTCAAATGCTAAGTTGCCAAAAGATTATTATGAGGCTAAGAAGATTATTAAGGATTTGGGCTTGAGTTATGAGAAGATTCATGCTTGTCCTAAAGATTGTGTTTTATATTGGAAGGAGAATGCCAACCTTGAAGCTTGTCCAAATTGTAACCTTTCAAGATGGGAAAGTAATGAGTCTAAAAGTCAACAAAGTACTAATGCTTCCTCCAAGAAAAGAAAAAAGAAAGTTGCAAAGATTTTACGATGGTTCTCCTTAAAGCCAAGATTGCAACGACTATTTATGTCACCTGAAACAGCCAATCATATGAAGTGGCATGCCAATAGTCGTGTGAATGACGGGTTAATGAGACATCCTGCTGATTCTGAAGCTTGGAAGTCATTTGACTCTAAGTACATAGAGTTCTCATCCGAGCCTCGTAATGTGAGGCTTGGATTAGCAGCTGATGGATTCAACCCGTATGGAAATATGAGTACTACTCATAGTACATGGCCTGTCATTTTGATCCCATACAATCTCCCTCCATGGATGTGCATGAAAAGATCTTATTTTATGCTATCATTATTGATTCCCGGTCCAACCTCACCCGGGAACGATATTGATGTTTTCTTACAACCTCTAGTAGAAGAATTGAAGGAGTTATGGGATGTTGGAGTAGAAACGTTTGATGTGTCTTCCAAAAAATCATTCCAAATGCATGCTGCATTATTGTGGACCATAAATGATTTTCCTGCATATGCTGATATCTCAGGTTGGAGTACCAAAGGTTCTCTTGCATGTCCCTCTTGTAACTATGATAAGCAATCTCGTTGGTTAAGATATGGAAGGAAATTTAGTTACATTGGACATAGGCGATTCTTGGGTAGTGATCATAGATTCCGCAAGTAAAAAAATTCATTTGATGGGAATGTTGATATGAGACCAGCTCCTATTACGATATCCGGAGGGGAAATCATGTTACAAACGGATGCTGTAGCCAATCATGTGTTTGGGAAGAAAAAAGTTAATTTGACCAGTAAAAGAAAAAGAGGGGAGGAAGCCTTAACTGTGTGGAAGAAGAGAAGTATATTTTTCACCTTGCCTTATTGGGAGTACCATGTGTTGCGTCACAATCTTGACGTGATGCATATTGAGAAGAATGTAGTTGATAATATAATTGGTACATTGTTGAACTTGGATGGTAAGACAAAGGATAACTTGAAGGCACGCCAAGACTTAAAGGATATGGGTATAAGAAGTGAACTTCACTTGAAAAAGGTTGGGAATGACCAGACATGTATGCCACATGCTTGCTACCATATGAATGCTAGTGAAAAGGATGGTTTTCTGCAAGTTTTGAAAGATGTAAAAGTGCCAGATGGATATTCTTCAAACATCTCACGTTGCGTTAAACTCAAAGAACGCAAGATTAGTGGGATGAAGAGTCATGATAATCACATCTTAATGCAGCAGCTTTTTCCAATAGCAATACGTGGATCTTTGCCCCCTGAAGTGAGTAGGCATTTAATTGACTTATCTTGTTTCTTTAGGGAGATATGTTCCAAAGTACTAAATGTGGAGGAACTTGGGGCTCTTGAGAAGAGAATTGCAGTGACATTGTGTGAGTTGGAAAAGATATTTCCTCCTTCTTTCTTTACAGTGATGGTACATGTAGTCATGCATTTGGCTAGCGAAGCCAAAGTTGCTGGCCCAGTTCATTATCGTTAGATGTATCTTATAGAGAGGTAACACATATAGGAACTTGGTCTATTTGTTTTTTGTTTTTTGTTTTTTTTGTTTTTTTTTTAACTTACCAATTACCTGTTGTTGATCTTGGGTTTTTCAATAGGTATTTGTCAAGACTTAAGTCTTATGTGCATAATAAAACTTATCCAGAAGGCTCCATTGCAGAAGGGTATATAGCAGAGGAATGCTTAACATTTTGTTCATGCTATTTTAAATCTGTTGAAACTGCATTTAATCGGCCTATAAGGAATGTTGAGGAATCCATGGGTGCAGTAGTGAGCACTACACTAGATTCAAATTCATGGATCCAAGCACATCGTTATGTGCTATTCAATTGTGAAGAAATCACTCCATTTCGCGAGTAAGTGATATGTCCTTGCATATCCTTTAACGACATTCCAATGCAATACTCTAGCTTAATACTAACAAGTTTGTGTACACAGTGAACATATAGCGGAGATCAAGGCTGGTTTCCCTTCTCATGTGACTGATGATATTATTCAAAAGCAGCACACAGAGAAATTCTGCAACTGGTTTAGGGAATATGTAAGTAAAGCATATATATATATAGCACTATTTTCGGTTGTAATACTTTAGATAGCATACTTATAATAAAAGTCTTTCTCTATAATAGGTGATGTCAATGGATGTCTCTAAGAAAAAGGAAATCTCTGATAAAGTTAGATGGCTTGCTCGATATCCAGATAATGAAGCAAAACGGTTCAAGCGTTATGTTATAAATGGTTTGAAGTTTCGCACCAAAGATTTTGAGGCAACTAGGAAAACTCAAAATAGTGGAGTTTGTGTTGTTACTGAAGGTGGTGTTACTTATTATGGTGTACTAATCGATATTATTGAGTTGAACTACTCTAACAAGTATCGATATGTATTATTCAAATGTCAATGGGCTGATGTTATTAGTGGGAGAGGATGCAAAAAAGATGAGTTTGGATTTTCCCTTGTCAATTTTTCAAGATTGATACACAAAGGTGATCAATTGATTGATGAACCTTATGTATTAGCATCTCAAGCTTCGCAAGTGTTTTATGTGGAGGATGTGAGACATAAAGATTGGCTGGTAGTGGTCAGAACAAAACCTAGGGAGGTGTTTGATGTTGGAATTCAAGCTTTTGATGATAATGATGATGATGATGAAGTGGATACATATATGGAAAATGTCCCTTATAATGTAACTACTGATGATGCATGTGATGATGTAAATGACAACCATGCTTGGGCTCGAGTTGATGAAGAAGGAACCATTTATGATACACCGTTGATTAGTGAGGATGAATTGCTTGAACAAGACTTTATCAATGATGAAGAGCTTAGTGATGATGTTTATGAGTCTAATGACGATGAGTCCAATGATGATGGGTCCAATGATGATGAGTCCAATGATGATGAGTCTTGTGATGATGACTAGGTTGTGCCCCTTCTTGCACATTCTTTAACGAAATTCATTATTGCTGAATAGGGAAAAAAAGAAAAGAAAAAAAAAAGGTCTTTTTAACACTTAATTGAGTTGTTTTGTAACAATTTACATTGAACTTCATAGAATGGATGAATGTTAAAGTGACAAATACTGACTATTTATTAAGTATATATTATTTTTGCTATTATGATGAACTTTATAGTAATTTTATTACATGTTTTTTAATTGGGGCTTGAAATTATTATTATTGTTTTTTAAATTCCAAAACTTGTTATCTTGACTTAAGCCTACAACATTGTACTTGTTAAATTCTAATATTGAATTGTATGACTATATAATAATTTGTGTTGTTTTAGTGTTGAAAGTAGTTGAAGTTGTTGTATTCGCAATTGCTTGTACTATTACTTGTACAATTACTTGTCATTGTGCTTATATACTTGTTTATTTTAGACTTTGACAGTTGAAATGGCAAGGCGAAAGGCAAATCTGCGCACACGTCCTAAGAGTATAACATTGGAAAGAGATTTTTCACAAGATGCGGATGAAGGGGGGGACCAAGAAATGCATGAAGTTTCTACACAAGCTTCTACACAAGGTATGGGCTTTTTACTAACATTACTCTCTACACAAGGATGAAGGGCTGGTAGGGCAGTCCATGTCTATGTCCATGTCCATGTGGATCACTATTTTACTAACATTACTCTCTACGAACCTAAATGGACATGGTGGGGCAGTCCATGTCCCAAAATTTATTTGTTTGTTTCTTGAAGTATATTAGTTTCTTAGCATGTTTCTATTATTTTATATTCGTTAGCAAATAATGACCACTTGTTTAATATAATATTAAATTCATCCTTAACTTTGCATGTTTTGTTGTTTGACATTGGATATTTTCTCATTTTAGGATCAGATATGGAACCAGCTATACGTGTCACTCGCGGGCCAAACAAGTACTTGGAAATTTGGGATCTTCCTGATGACCAAGAAATTGAGTTGCCACTAAATAGTATGCATCAGCCGGTTGATGAGGGGGCGAGGACTTTCACTGGTTTCTTGGGTACGATTGCACGGAAACCCCACATGTGCCCGATTAAATACCTTGATTGGAAGGCCATGCCAAAAGAACTTAAAGAAGAGTGTTGGCATACTGTAAAGGTATTAAAGAAGTTATAATACTTGTAATTATGATATTTTGTACTAGTTTTTACATAAGTATTTTAGCATGAAAACATTTTTAATTTGATAACTCAACTATTTGATTGTAGCAAAAATATCAAGTCCCTAATAATCCAAAGGCATATGAGGGTCTAAAGAAATTTACCTTACAAAAAATTGGGAAGGCTTGGAGAGATCATAAGTGTAGACTGAAGGCTAAGTATTATATACTGCATTCAAGAAACAAAGCACGGGTGAAGAGCAACGGATCCAGGAAATGCGTACCAGAAGATTGGAATATACTTGTTGATCATTGGTATTCTGATGATGCAGTGGTATGTTTGTTTTCTCTCTCTTTTTCATCATGGATCATACTAAAAGCAGAATAATTATTGAGAAATTGAGAGAATACATATTGGATTGCTTTTAGATAGGATTATCTAGAACCTTTATGTGGGCTTTTTGTGAAACTAGTATATATGAGATCAAAGTTGTGTTTCATATTTCATATTTGTTTAATTTGGTAGAAGTTTTGGAGTAAAGCGCCTAGTTTTCATTTATCAAAAGTATTCATCATTAAATCAGTACTGTTATATCAATCATTAAGCTTCTAGTCCAAATGGAAGGTATAGACATGCTATGCTCCTGTAAATGAAATAGCATGGGAAACTTGGGTCTCTTCTCTCCATGATAAGTGATGCTCAGCCAAAACTTATTACCTTTAGCATACAGTTCCTCTCATTCTTTTATACCAAATGATATTTTTGAGTATTCTGGCTTTAGTTAAAAGTGGCTTTAGATACTTAAAGCATACTGTATATAAACATGTAATTTTCTTGAATGTAGACAGAGTCAGATAAGAATAAGGACCGTCGTTCTAAACAGGATGACATACATACTGGTGGTTCGTGTGGCTATGCTATGCACGCTGCAAAAAAGGTAATAAGTATTATGACTATTTTTTAAATGATTTTGACTTCTCCTAAGTTTATGTGGAACCAATATTCATCACTACATAAATATGCTGTTCATAATGTAGGCAAAAACGGATGGACATCCTGTAGAGCGTGCAGTATTATTTCAAATTCTACATACTCGTAAAGATGGTTCTGCAGTTAATCCTGTAATGAAAGAAAAAATGGTAAGTAATTTCTTCATTGTAGTTGGGGGTAAACAAAATAGGAATTCAAGAAACAATATTATAGTTTTTCCCTACAAAGTTGTCTCAAAGATGAGCTTTGTTCAAATAATTCAAGCCTTAGGTCTTGCAAAATATTGTATAACCATGTCTTTTTTGACAAAAACCAAGCATAAGATGAAATGTCATGTGATTGTTTGAACACTTGTGTAACTATTTTGAATCAATGATAATTGTTATGAATAATTCTTTTAATTTTTAAATTGATATATTTCAATTTGATGTTAGCCAATACGCATTTCTTTTTATTGTGGGGTCATTTGATTGTTGGATTACATAGCAAACTCCATTTTATTGTGGAAATGTTATTCTTACTGAGTTGAGGCTTTTATGTTTAGTTCCTTTATTATATTATAGCATTCCTAGTGGATGTATATGACTTCCTTTTCTCTTTTTTTTGGAGAGGTTCATGTGGTGAGTTGCTTGTAGAATGTCAATTTTCTCTTTAGGGTTAATGGTTGTTGTGGCAAAGTAGCACCAACAATTTTGGCATTGGTGCCTTTGGTTGTGGTGAGGGGGACACTAACTTTGTGTGTATAATTTTTGCATTGTTTTGGGTTTTATTGGTGCTTGCTTGTCCTATCCTATATATATGTATATATATGTTGTGGGGTCATTTTAACTATATGATTTCTAACTTTTTTTTTGTTTTGTTCAAACTCAAATATCAGGAAAAAATGAAGGAATTGTTGGTTGACCCTAAGAATCAATTGCAGTCATCTGACACAAGTGGTAGTATTGCATGGTCAACAGATGATGTGTTTGCCAAAGTGATGGGTAAGGAGCGCAAAGGTCGCATTCGTGGGGTAGGATTTGGTCCAACCCCAAGTGGTCAAAGTAGCAAGACTGCTCTCATGGACAATGAAATACAATCAAGTCAAGCAAGGGACAACGAAGTTGCACAATTGAAGGCTTCCTTGGCTACTATGGAGGAGAAACTAGTAGGTTATGACGAAATGAAGGAAAAAGTTAGTCAATTCGAAGAAATGGAGCAAAGAACGGAGCAAAGAATGGCTCACATGTTTCAACAAATGCAACAATTTTCTACACAATGCAATCAGGTATGATAAATGACTTGAGTGTCAATTTATATGGAGTAGGAAAGGAATGTTAAATGTATGGTTGCTAATTAATATTTACTTGTGGTAATTAGCTAGAAAGATATTTATTGATTTAATAATTAGTATTTACTTGTGAATTGTGACAGTATAAATTTATTGATCTATAACATTGATAAAGGGTGAAGGAAAAAGATGTTTATTTTGTAATTTCAAATTTTCAAAACTATGAAGTTGCCAAGAGAGGTGGTTCTCCCATAAAAGATCAAGACAAACTATAATGGTCAACCTAAAAGATCAAGAAACATGTCTTCATTTAACTTGTTTCCCCTTTTTTACCTTGGTAATATTTTCTTGTCAATTTTTTTTTTTTTCATTTATACGCACTTATTAAGTAATCATACTTTGTATGTAGGATGCTCCTTTGATCGAACAATCTCCAGCTCTCCCCAAATCATCAGCTGCATCTCATCAACCAAAAAGCTTATAAGTTTTATCTTGGAGTTCTTCGACTTTTTTGTGTACAAAGAACTATAGAAGAACAACCGCATTTTTTGCAAGTGTTGAAGGATATTTCTAAATACTTTGGAACTTTGATTATAGTATTAGATTAATTTCAGCGGTTGTTTTATTCAAGTGACCACATCTATTTTTTGTTAATTTTAAGATGGTGGTTATAGACTATGTTATGTATTTGATAATATAGTTCTATGTTAATATTACTACGTTAGTTTCAAGACATTTGTGGTGTTGTTAATTAGTTACATTTGTGGTATTATGTTAGTAGAGCTAAAACTATTACAGGCTCTTTATAACAGGTTTGTCAACCATTTATTTATTAGAAAACAGCAGTTTTAAAACCCACTGGAAAAAAAAAAAAAAATACCTATAGCGGCGGTCAAAAAGCGCCGCTAAAGGTGTACATTTTATGAATGAATAACTATAGCGGCGTTTCTACCCGCCGCTAAAAATACAATTAGTCTGCTTTGACGGATTGTCTATAGCGGCGCCATTTGCCCGCCGCTAAAGGCAGACACCAATAGCGGCGGGCATGACACCGCCGCTAAAAGTCAATGCCACGAATTTTGAACACCTATGGCGGCGGTTTTATGCCCGCCGCAATACGCCTATGCCCGCCGCTAAAAGGTACATCTATAGCGGCGCTTTTAGAGACCGCCGCAATATACCTACAGCGGCACTGGAACACCGACGGGAGGGCCCGCCGCAATAGCACCCGCCGCTATAGGTCGAAAGTACCTTTAGCGGCGCTTTTTTGGGCTTTAGCGGCGGTTCTGGCCCGCCGCAGTAGCCCGTTTTTCTTGTAGTGTTGAATCTAGGTTATCACCATCCACACAAATTCACTAGAATTTATTTTTTAATCCAAATGCAATGCTTAATAAATTGAACTAGGGTTTATCACATGCACACATATTAAATTCAACATGTAAATTGATTGACATATTGGATGATATGATATGATATGATTGTTGGCCACTATAGTCTAGAAGACCAATTTCACATGGCAAGGTGGGTGCCTAACACCTTTCCATCTTGTAACATAGCCTCCGAACTTAGATCAAGGGTTAGTAGATCGAATGCTTATCCATTTAATTTTCAATTTTTAGATTGTATCTAGGACCAAAGCCATGTAATTTTCTTATGATCAATGTAAATTCAATTGAAAATTAATAAAATGAGAAATTTTTCAATTTTAGTTTTCTTATTTATCCCAATAGTTAAATAAGTGGCGACTCCATTTGATATAAAAGTATTTTATATTTATTTATTTCAAAATCATTTAATCAATTTAAAAATAAATTCTAATTTTAACAGTAAATATTATAATATGTTATAGTCTTATAGTGTTATACAATTTTTTTTAATAAAATATGAATTAAAAAAATAAAGTTTCAAAGTATTCAACAATATTGTAGGCAAACATAAATGCTATACAACAAAATAAATATTATATGTAAGTCTTAATATACATAAAAATTATTTCAAACAAAATTATAAAATATCTGCGCATCGCATGGGTTATCATTAAACTGGAAGTGATTTGGTCTGAAAATATTGTATCAGTATTTTAAGGGTGAAAAACTACTCACTAGTAGAAATATATTAGAGTAATTTTTGAACTCAAAGTTTAAAATGTAAGTGCAAGTAAGATTGCTTCTGAAAGATCCGATTTCATATTGAGTTGGCACTTGACAATTACACACATGCATGACAGTATTGTTTGTCCATATAAGTAGAGCATGTAAATTTTGAAGAGTTTGGCTAATATCATCCGTGGATAATTGAAGTATTTTGGATAGTTAAAAATAATCATAATTCAAAAGTGTTCAAAATTGTTTGAAAGGTGTTGCTGGAAAATAACCTTGATTTGATTACTTATTTGCTCATATCTTTTCAAGCATAACAATTTTTTAAGTGATACTTCGTTTCACTTAGAAGTAGACATCTAGGGCAGATATGCAGATTGGTACCCAATATGATTCAACCTCTTTTTAATTAAGAGAGCATCATACCCAATTGACTTTGTGAGCATCTTACCCAAAGTAGCCAACAAAGCAATGAATAGTTTAGAATTTAGAAAGTAATATAAAATCGGACGTACAGTTTGGTAAAGCTAGCTACAATATTAATTACCAGTACTCAAATTTTATATAATTCTTCTTTATTTATTTTTAAGCTTAGAGATCTCTTATGGAACAACAAAATCACCAATTTATATGTTTATATTGTCTCCTTATTGTAGTTGGCTAAACATATTTTTGCCTTGGACCAAAGCTATTTACGCAAAAGGCTTTTGATTATAGCAATCTAAGTTGTTCCCTTAGCTTACTCCCAATATGTCACAGTACCTCTTATAGAACCCAATCCTATCAGCCACCCTATTATCGGAGCCATGGCCACATTCAAGGCCACCATTGATAATTTTGGTGATTACACCATAGCCCGGAACTTGACCAGCTGATGCGTCGGCAGCAAAGGGTCTCCAATTTCCAATGATGACATCGTGGCTAGATGGCTTGTTTGCTTGAGGGGTCATCCAAAACCATATGGCTGTCTTGAACGATATGATGGGGTCTGTGGCTACAAGATCTGGATTGGTTTATGAGATCAGCTCCAATGGCTTTACCAGCTTGCCCATAGTTGTAGTTGCTGACAAAAGTTGATGAACCATCAAAGTTAGGGTCAACGTCTTTGATAGACAAAGTCACAAAAGTCATCTGACACAACATTTTTCACAACGTTAACATGATTTGTTGTGATTAGATCATATCAATAACACTTAAGTCCATCACTCATATCACTTTATTTCTACCTCAAGGCGCACACATATGCTGGCTTGATTAAGGAGTTTGCATATGTAACTTTGGTCATGCGTTCCTAAAATCACCTAGAAGCCCTGGCTTTATAATGTTTTGGTTGATTTTTTGTTTAATTAGTTTCTAGCTTTCAATAATATGCTGGTAACATGCTTATGGTATTTGAATTGTTTAGAAACATGGCTAGGATCGGTTGAATATTTCATAGAGACACGTTTAGGATTGGATAAGGATAATTATAGTATGAAGATGTTTGATTTCAATCCTTGTTTGATTTCAAGATGTTTTAGATTGCGAACGAATTAATTCAAAGAGACTATGACAGCTTTTTCTTTTTTATTCCCTATTTCTGGTTTGGCAATTATCGATCTCTTGTTCAAAAATGTCAAAGAAGCTCGACAAGGGTGGCTTTTTTATTTTTGAGAGAAGACAAGGGTGGCTTGAGTAAGTTCAAAGCCAAATACAAATGTTAGCTTACCAGTCTTACAAAGAATAGGAAAATCAAGGGTCGTTCGGTACACATGTTTAAGCACATGTTTTTAGTTTTTAAACAACATTACACGTATTTCTACACATTTTTTCACCCACACGTATTTCCAAAAAATATAAACATTATTAGAACAACATTACCAAATGGGCCAAATTGTCATCATCCTGAGCTGTGATCCATTAATGCCATTATATCTGCCGGTTGAATTGCTCTTTGGGTGCTATAGCAATAGGATTTGTGTCTGCATTTTAAAGTCTTCCTTCCTTATTCAATGAACCTCGTGGATGAGGGAATAGGGCATTTACCACCACCTTGTGAATGAATTGATTTACTAATGACTGGACATACAATTGCCTATGCAATAATAATCAAATATATACATATATATATTTAAAGCAAAGACCTCATGCAAGAGAGCATGAGTTTCTATCATGTGGCACACTCTAAAAAGAATTGAAATACTCTTAAACCATATAAGAGATAAGAACAACTTTAAAAATAGGGACTCTTTATTTATTTATTTTTGTTTAATATTTCAATACTACTTCTTGTTACGTTTTATTCAATAATGTTTCAAAACTACTATTTGTTTCATTTGGTTCAATATTTCAAGACTTTTTCTCTCTCTCACGCAAAAAACTCTTTGCATTTCCATTCACTATTTTTACTTCTACTTATTTATATACACATGCCCACAACTCTCCATGTCATCTCATCTTAAATACACTCAAACCAAAAACGATGTCATTTACTTTCAAGTCTTCAACCTTACAATGACACTTACATAACTCCAACATTGTTATACCATTTGATCCTAACCCGTATGAGTAGGCTATAAACAAGGATAGGGGCTTGCTTTTTTTTTATTCAGTGATGGTAGCTTATGGTTTTGATGTTGAAGTTGGACGTTGTGGATTTTATGAAGGTTGTGATTTACTTTAAATCTTTGGGTGTTTGAGATTTTGGTTTGGGAATGTCATAAATGTATTTTATTTTAAAACTAAAGAGAAAGAAAAAGAAACATTCTAATTGATTAGTTATGAAATTAGCTCTTTTTTTTTTAGAACTCATAATGTGTAGGTTTTTTTGTAGGTTTTTTACTGTTATTTTGTAAGATATGAGCCATAGTGATAAAATAAAAATCAATGATGATTTCAAAGTGTTTTCCTTTTTTTTTTTCAAGGATTCAGAAGCCTAACTAAAAATAATTAAATTTTGATAAATGGATGTACTTATAGCCAATTTCTCTTTGTTTAATCACGTTCCCTTTATGTTGATACTCATAATCACAAATGATTTCCTTAATTTCATTGAGATAATGAATTATGTGTTTGAGATTGAGGTCTCCATATCTGGTTATGAGAATAGAGAGGTTGAAGAAATGTTTAGGAGGTTTCTTAAATTTATGTAATTTTAGGATATAAAGGTATTTTATATTTTACATTCTTATTTATATATTTCAAAATCATTTAATCAATTTAAAAATAAATTCTAATTTTAACAGTAAATATTATAATATGTTATAATCTTTATAGTGTTATACAATTTTTTTAAATAAAATATGAAATAAAAATAAATAAATTTTCAAAGTATTCAATAATATTGTGGACAAACATAAATACTATACAACAAAATAAGTATTATAATAGGTCTTAATATACATAAAAATTATTTCATATAAAATTATAAAGTATCCACACATTGCACAGAATATCATCTAATATGTTGAATTGGCAGTGATTTGGTCTGAAAATATTGTCTGTACTTTAAAGGTGAAAAACTACCCACTAGTAGTAAATATATTAGAGTACTTTTGAAATTAAAGCTTTAAAATGTAAGTTCAAGTAAGATTGCTTCTTAAAGATCCGATTTCATATTGAGTTAGCACTTGGCTAATGTCATCCGTGGATAATTGAAGTATTTTGGATAGTTAAAAATAATCATAATTCAAAAGTGTTCAAAAATTGTTTGAGTGATACTTTGTTTCACTTAGAAGTAGACATCTAGGGCAGCTATGCAGATTGGTACCCAATATGATTCAATCTCTTTTTAATTAAGAGAGCATCATACCCAGTTGACTTTGTGAGCATCGTACCAGAAGTAGCCAACAAAGCAGTGAATAATTTAGAAAGTACTCAAATTTATATAATTCATTCTTTATTTATTTGTAAGCATAGAGATATCTTATGGAACAACAAAATCACCAATTTATATGTTTATATTGTCTTCTTATTGTAGTTGGCTAAACATATTTTTGCCTTGGACCAAAGCTATTTAGACAAAAGGCTTTTGATTATAGCAATCTAAGTTGTTCCCTTAGCTTACCCCCAGTATTTCACAGTACCTTTTATAGAACCCAATCCTATCAGCCACCCTATTATCGAAGCCATGGCCACATTCAAGGCCACCTTTGATAATGTTGGTAATTACACCATAGCTCGGAACTCGACTAGCTGATGTGTCAGCAGCAGAGGGTCTCCAATTTCCAATGATGCATCGTGGCTAGATAGCTTGTTTGCTTACGGGGTCATCCAAAACCATATGGCTGTCTTGAACGATATGGTGGGGTCTGTGGCTACAAGATCTGGATTGTTTATGGGATCAGCTCCAATGGCTTTACCTGCTTGCCCATAATTATAGTTGCTGATAAAAGTTGATGACCCATCAAAGTTAGGGTCAAAGACTCAAAGTCTTTGATAAACAAATTTACAAAAGTCATCTGCAGGGGCGGCTTTACCTTAAGCCCAGGGGGTTCATTTGAACCCCCCTGACCAGGCCATAATTTTTTTTTTTATATACATATATATAATTTTTAATAAATTTTTTTTAGTCCCTAAAATAAAATTTTGAACCCCCTATCCCTAAATTTTGTTTAAACCTAGTTAATATAAGTTTGAATATAATCATCTCAATGCTACTTTCACAATATTTTCATGATAATCTATATATTACTAAAAGTTGAAGCGTAACGTTTAATGCTGCTGCTCTCACGTTGCGCCACATCAGCTATCATGTCATTCTTTTTCTTTTTCTTTTTTAAATATAATTTGTCCTACAATTTTAAAATGGTTTTTACAATTTTCAGCCCTATAAATGCACTTCACTACTTATTTATTTACTTCCACTATCACCCTATAATAAATCCAGCTCATTACTTATTTATTTACTTTCACTATCACCCTATAATAAATCTATATAATTAATTCAGCACACTTCTTATTTATTTAGTTCCACTATCAAGCCCAACCCAAAGTCTTTTTAGTTCAACTTTAGGGTTTTGTATGAGCTTTTTTAGCTTAAAAAAAAAAAACAAAAAAAAAAACAAAAACAAAAACAAAAACAAAAACAAAACAAAGCAAAAAAACAAAACGTTGAAACCTTTCAAACTTTAGGTTTTTTTTTTTTTTTTTTTTTTAATTTT